>NW_020653460.1:2663619-2777489 GCF_003589595.1 Hyposmocoma kahamanoa
CCCTCAGGCATGGGTCCACCCTCAGGCATGGGTCCACCCTCAGGCATTGGTCCACCTTCAGGCATGGGACCTCCTTCAGGTATGGGACCACCCTCTGGAATAGGACCATCCTCGGGAATGGGACCATCCTCAGGTATGGGGCCACCTCCCGGTATGGGACCACCTCCAGGAATGCTGGGCTTGGGGCCCTCTCCGCCTGGCATGGGTCCTCCACCCCCACCTGGACTAGGTCCACCCCCACCAGGCATGGGCCCCCCCATGGGCACACCAATGGGTCCGCCCCCTCCAGGTATGGGGCCTCCTCCTCGCATGATGATGCGTGGAAAGGGTAATTACAATAATCAAATGGAAATGGGGATAGAAATGGGAATGGACATGGGAATGGATATGGGAATGGATATGGGAATGGACATGGGAATGGAAATGGGAATGGAAATGGGGATGGAAATGGGGATGGAAATGGGACCACCTGGGATGGGGCCTCCAGGTATGGCTCATTGGGAAGAACAGGGTTCTACCGGGTGGGGAATGCAGGGTCATGGAGATGGACCACCGGGTTGGGATGAGAGAGGTGATGAAGAAGATGAGCAAGAAGTCGATGATGAAGATGCACAACAAATGGGATCATCATCCTTGCCATCTTTGCTGACTATGAAGATTGACACACCTGAGGAGTTTAGGAATAAACCTATGACTGTAGGGGGTGTAGTGTTGCCTAAAGCCCTAGAGGAGGCCCTGGCTTATAAGGACCAGAGGCAGGCTGCACTTGGAGAAGAAGAGGAAGCCCAGGAAAAAGGTATTTTAATCACATAATTGAATTTCTATTTGCGATTTTTCACTTTTCACACAAAAATGAAGTTGATGATCTAAACTGTGTGATATATTAATTTTAACAGAAGAAGAAGAGGAGCCAGAAGCTCCACCAGCCCCTGTGATCAGCACAGAGTATGATGCTGAGGAGGATGAAGGAGACTCTGATGATGACAACATTCCTGATGCACCACATCCACCTGTCATTTCTAAACAAGAGGTAGGTTGTGTAGGTTTAATCATGTTCTATTTTGAATTCTAATAAAAATGTTATTTTAGTTATTGTGACTTCATAGCATTGTGCATTTAGGTAAAAACAAACTATGACCACAATGTCATGCCAAAAAATTTGAAAAGAAGGTAAACATTTTACATTAACTATGATTATAATATTTTTGATATATGCCAATAAACTTATATATGCCAATTCTAGCATTATTCATATTATGCAATTACTATGTAATGCTAAATGTCGCTAAATGAACTTCCCTGTCTATCATTAAACCTTGTATTTTTTTAAACAAATGATAGATTGATAGATAGATAAAACATTCATTGTCTTGCATCACGCACACAACGATATAATACAGTAAATAAATTAAAAGAGAAACACAAAAATCAAAACTAGAGAAAATGAAACAAAATCAAATAGCAAAAGATAAATTAAACAAAAAAAAATAAAAACAATACTAACCTAATTATCAACAACTTGTGTGTGCTACAGCAAGCCAAATAGGCCATGGCTCAGTTCAAAATTTGCTCAAAGGCAAAGCACTAATGTTCAGCCACCTCCTTTGCGGGTAGCGTGTAATGTCTCCAGAATAAAAGGAAAGTGCAGATAATATAAGTTTATCTTTCTTTCAAAAACCAACCTTGCCCTCAACTATATTGTATTAAATAAAATATAAATCTTTTACAGACAAACACCACAGAAAGGTCATGAGTTAATAATTATTATGGAATATTACATACCATACTCTGATGTACCCAATGGACCCCAAGCTCGTCCATGGTTTAACGCTGATTGTAGTCGTGCTGAAGCACATAAACAGTCCGCGTACCAAGCTTGGCATATGCTCCACTACACAAATCTCCGAGTACTCGGAATTTGAAGAAAGCTTTTAATAAGGCCGCTAAGAAGTGCAAAAGCCTATTACATCATGATGAAGACCATGAACGCCGCATAGGGGCCAAGCTTGCCTCTTATCCAGCAGGTAGCAACTCCTTTTGGTGCCTAGCCAAAGCGGTCGAATCTAACTTTTGTCGGCCATCTTTGCCACCTCTGCTGAGGCCGGATGGCTCGCTGGCTCGTACTGCGGAAGAGAAGGCGAATCTTTTACCTCATTCTTGCAGAGAGTTCACGTCAGGATGCCGCAGGGAACCTACCACCCACCTTACCTCAGGCTGGCTGCACTATGGCGCCAGTTCGCATACGTCAAAAAGAGGTACTTAGAACTTTGCGGAATCTAGACGCGAATAAAGCTAGCGGGCCAGATGGAATTCCAGCAATAGTCCTGTGTAACTGTGCGCCTGAATTGTCTCCTTTTCTCACACGCCAGTACCGCCTCTCACTTGAGACTGGTGTAGTTCCTAGGTCGTGGAAGCTTGCAAACGTGCAACCTGTGCCGAGAAGGGAAGCAGAGCTGACCTTGTCAATTATAGACCTATCTCAGTCACTTCCATACTCTGTAAGACTATGGAACCTGCACTCAACAACTGTCTCCTGTCATACCTTGAAGACAACGACCTCCTCAGTAATCGCCAGTACGGATTCCAACTCAAAATTCCAACAAGGGCGATCTACTGGGGATCTTCTTGTGCATGCCTGCCACATATGGAGCAAGGTTATAGAAAAGCAAGGCGAAGCACTTGCAGTGTCTTTGGACATTTCTAAAGCTTTTGACGGCGTCTGGCACGCAAGCCTATTAAGTAATAATAATAATAACGCACACACTCAACATAGCCCCGCACTAGGGAAACCCTGTGTCGCGGGTGCCATGGACACACACATAGACAACCACAAATTACACCCAAACTCACGAGAGAAATAAATGTAGGTCATACAAATATTTCGCCCGGCCCGGGAATCGAACCTGGGACCTCTGCGTGGCAGTCCGGCATGGTAACCGTTCGGCCACGGAGGTAGTTAAAAGTAAGCTTCCCTCTTATGGGCTTCCCACTGACCTTTGCAATTGGATCTCGGATTTCTTGAGCGAACGTTCGATTCGAGTGGTCTTAGAAGGCTACTTTGCGTATGCTAATGACAGCACAGTTGTAGATAGGTATTTGACCAATGGTCAAATGGAGGGTCAGTGGAGAGGAAATACAGTCTTGTCAAGAGTCCATGGTTAGCCGTTTGACGCTCAAGGCAGTCTCCGTTATGACATTATAATTGAAATTTCAATGGTAATAGTCTTAGCTGCTACCAACGTACCAAGCACAAGTCCGGTCGTGTATGGAGTACTGCTGCCACTTATGAGATGGCTCTGCTACATACCAACTGGCCACTTTGGATTCAATTGACAAACGTGTCATGGGGCTTATAGGTGACTCGGAATTAGTGGAGGCGAAGCTGCAGAGCCTTGAACACGCCCGTAAAGTTGCTTATCGGTATTTTGTAGGATATATGGACGGAGAATGTGCGATTGAATTACACGATTTAATTCCGGCTTCCCCTTTCCATCATCGGGGGATTAGGCGTAGACTTGTGTTCCACCCCTATATTGTGGTTATTCCAAAGATTTGCACGAAGCGTTATGCTTCCTCATTTATATGGCGAACGGCTATGGAGTAGAATTCCCTGCCTGTGGACTTGTTTCCTGAACGTTATAACTTGGGCCTTTTCAAGGCGAGAGTGAATAGTTATTATTTAGGTGTGTATGCTCCATCGTCGACATCATCGTCACTTTCTATCAAGTGAGATGAAGGTCAAATGCGCACTTATAATCTTTAAAAAAAAGGTTGTTAGTAGCAGTAGCCTTATTATATTTATAGTAACCACTGATTATAGGGACATAAAGACTGGAAAATTAAGCCATCAAAATCAATGTGTCAAAACTTAATATTATTCAAAATCATAAATGAAATCAACTAAATTCAAAGATTAATAATAATTATTGTCAAAGTTAAAAATTACCTTAATTTACAAACAAAAAAATCAAATGAAAATTCTAAGTAAAAATAACGATAATTATTAAGTTGAACAGAATTAAAATTACATATATTACAATAACAATTATTGTAAGAGATAAAACATAATTAGGCATCCTACATTTACCTACTCACTATTACATAGTAGGTATTGTTTGCCAATTGTAAAAAAAACACCATTATTGTACTACTGTACTTTGTGTAATGTATACACGAACTTATTTAACAGGGTGCAAACAAGACACAAAAAAACAAACGTAAGAAAAAAAAGAAGAAAGTTGCCAAACAGAAGCGGCGGGAAGAGGAAACCAAGAAGAAGGAACACGAGACCCAACGGGAAGAGCCTAAGAAAGCTGGTGACAAAGAAAAAGAGGTAGAAATTGAGTGAGTATGAGCAATAATCCACACTAAGTTGAATCTAACTAGACAGTGTCGCCAATTTTATGAGTATAAAAAATGATTCATTAGAAAAAGTACACACTCAACGCACACACTCAACATAGAAAAAGTAAAAGAAGAAAAGAAGTTTTTTTTTTATAATATCAATTGACGGAACGAACAAGTCGTGCGCCTGATAGTAAGCTACAGGCCTGTCGATAACAGTTGCAGTGATACTCAGAGCTTTAAATCGCAAAGATCTTAAGGGCACTTTGACAAGTCCCATGTGCCTGTAATTTCACCAATAGACAAGGGAGTTTTTGGCGAGTCGTGAATGTATGTTGCGATCTTCTTGGTATCGCGTCGATACCAAGAAAACGCCACACGTACAAGAAAGGAATGGTACGTCACGCGAGGAGATTCATTTCCTGCACCCCAATTGTATAATAATACGTTGCGGTTCCTTATGAGTTTCCATTTAGCGTCTTGGAGCTAAGATACACACTTATATTTTTGGATACTTTGTACCAACAAGGATGGAATGTTTAACTTTCAAAACAAAATAGCACAATTTGTTTAAATAAAAACCAAACCGCGTATAATGTACATGTGATCTTTTACTGAATCAGATAGCTTTATTTTTAATATGAAGGCAGAATTAGTAATTTTGTGAAGTTTTAATTAAATCTGGTTGTCTAGTTGCCAGACATAGCAAGAAAATGGAGGGTTTTTGTTAGGAAAAAAAAATTATTTTGGGCGACTTACACTTACAGTACTTATAACTAAACATGTAAGTCGAAGTCATATAAAGATTAATAATAACTCACACACTCATAGCCCCGCGCTAAGGAAGCTCTGTATCTCAGGTGCCATGGACACACACATAGGTACACAACCACAAATTGCACCCAGTCATGAGAGAAATAAATGTAGGCCGTACAAATATTTCTCCCGGCCCGGGTATCGAACCCGGGACCTTTTCGTAGCTGTCCAGCATGGTGACCGTTGCCACAGAGGCAGTTATTGATTGAGTCTATTACCGGCCAAAAGTAAGCTGCAGCATTGGACCACAATTCTTTGGGCGGTGACCGTCTCAAATGGTAACCAGCTGATGTTAGAAATTTTGATTCATACTTACTGAACACGTCAATAAAAAATACCGTAACCTCTCGGTTCTATGTAATGTGTTTGTCTGTCCACGAAGTATCCTTTATCTATAATAGTAAGACCTAGACGTGTCCACATTATTTTACATTTGCATTTCCCAGATATGTCCAAGAGAATATTCAGTTCCACGAACTAGAACCGATGTATCGCCAATTCCACCGAGTGTTCGAAGCCTTCAAAATCACTGAGAAGAAGGAGGAAGTGAAAGAGGAAGCTGGGAAAGACGCTCCGAAACCTTCAAATAAGCTCACCGAAAAGGTTCAGGATCAGTTTGCGGCCGACGAAGAGGCTGTTGAGGTTTGTGACTATTGTTTCTTTTAAAATTATCGCATTTGTCGCATCCAGGAGCCCTCAATCCTGGATTTTATGACGAAAAAGATTCAGAGACATTTACAATATGTAAAATACGAACGTTTTACATTTTAAATGTCATCTTGAGTTACAAGTTGAAAAATTAAAGTAATCAAGATTATTTAGGTGTGTAGGTAAGTTATTTTTTTTTATAAATATTTTCAATGCTGAGGAACGCATATTTCAATCTTTTTGTAATAGACACGTGCGCCGATCGTGTAATTGTCAGCGGCGGCGTGTGAAATCTTTTCGATCGTCGATGACGTCGTGATATCGGCAAGGCATATATTTTTCAGGTGTTAGAAAAAACACTATAAAACATACCTTTGTATCAATTTTTCGTACGACAACACAGGAACGTAATTAGGCTCAATTTATATAGCTCCGGAATGGAATGGAAGCGAATTTTTGTAACGCTGTTGAACATAGCATAATGAACTTTATGGTCAATTGTGTAACGTACAAACTAGATACGAGTCAAAACCTTCCGCGGAATTTTTGCGAATGCGTGAGCATTCTCGAGCTCGAAAAGTTCGCTTCCATTCCGTTCCGCCGCAATATAAATCGAGCCTTATAATCTCAATAGTACGGAAATATAGTAAATTAACAACAACTTACTAAGCAGTTGCTATTTCATTAAAATAACCACAAAAATGTAGTAGCAGTAGAGCTCCTTGAGATCGAGTTCGTCCAGGGACTGCCACCTTACCTATTTCTCCCGCTAAGCAGTAACGTGAGTATTACTGTGTTCGGGCTTTGTTAGGGTGCTAGTGGGTAACCTATTACAAACTCGAATATCTTTTTTCCGGATTCCATTACTCCGAAAACGGTTCGACTTTTTTTCATTAGTGCGATGACAGTTTTGGTATAAATTTGCAACACAGAAATGTCTTACAGCAGAAGTATCGTTTGTCCGAAAACCTATTATTAGAATAATTATTACACATCTTTGGGCAGAAGTTTGTTTGATCTAATTTGTTATACTGTCTGTTTTCCATATAAATTAGATTGCTGAAAATATAATATATATAATTTTGTCGTTTCGACAAAATTATTATTCTTAGATAAAATTGTACCGTCATACATTTTTACCACTCCAAAATTCTGGATTGTACTTTGCTGGTGCATAGCCAGTCCACTTACGTAATTTTCGTCATACCATTGTGCTATGTTTTTGCCGTCATTTGGAATGTAATTTAAAAACAATCGGTCTTGAGTATTCAATTAATTGCCGAAAAGAAACCGAAAAAAATAAACCCAATTTGTTTGCATTTCCTAGCTAGGTCGTCCCCCTCCTGTGGGTTCAGGTTAGGTTAGTGTATGAAAAAGCTGCACGATCGGATCGTGCGACTACAACTAGATCAAATTAACTTGCGTCTCGTTTACCATATTTACTAAAGATGCGAGGTGCTTTAATTTGACGAGATGTATTGTGCGACACGTTCTAATTCAAATTGAAGTATCTTTATTTCGGAATACTCATCCATAGAGGTTAGTAACAAAGCAATTATAAATAGAGTTAGTACTATAAATAACAATTTTTCCTAAAACTAATATGCAACCGGGACCAGTGCTCATGAAAAGAACCATGAACCCTGTTTGCAATTATACTCAGGAGGCTGCTGTCGCTGCCACGAACTCTATGCACCAAGGAAGCCGCTCTTTTTAGCATGATAGCTGCAAAGCCATCGACATTCGCTATGGCGAACATTCCCGATGCAATGCAAAATCGTGGCAGCTTCAACAACATCCTGAATATGTTATTGTACAAAATTTGTAGGGCGCTAAGAGATTTTAAGGTGTAGTTGACCCAGAGGCTGCAAGTATAAAAAGACTGGCAATGTGCCTTGAATAGGACAATCTTTACATCATCACTACACCTCGCGAACCTACGGGCCAACATGTTGCCTCTTACTTACTGCCAGCGCCCTACGCTCTGTTTCCAGCTTTAAATTGTCTTTTAAATATTCGGAGACCCAGTGCCCCAGATATTTAAATTCAGTGACTCGTTTAAGTGGAGTGCCACCTAGTATAACTTCTGGTACATTATTCCAGGTTTTGTTACCCGCTTTAAAAACCATTAGTTCGCTCTTAGTCGCATTGTACCGCAATCCATGAGTTTCGACATATACTTATTAATCTACGAAGAGCGCTAGTTGAAGGGCTCAGCAACACCATGTCATCTGCATAACTGATGTTGTTCACCGAAATTTCATCTATCGAGCATCCGACCTTGGTATTGCTAAGCTCATAAAATAATCGATTCATATACACTTTTAATAGACTAGGAGAGCTTAATCCACCTTGTCTACACCACACTCCAATCTATACATGCTCGATAACGAGCCTGCCCATCTAACGTAATTGTCTTGGTTATTGTACCAGTATCTAAACAGGCCTATTACTTCGCTCGGAAGACTAGTCTCCTCCTGCAATTTTTTTTTCCACAACCTGTCGTACGATACAAGATCGAAAGCTTTGGACAGGTCGAGGAAAAACGCATAGATTGGCGTCTTTCTGGAGGTATAATACTGGACAGTGTGTTTGAGGCAAAGAATAGCAGCTTCTGTTGATAGACCAGGTCTAATCCCAAATTGAGCATCATTTAACTTCATGTCCTTTTTTAATTGCTTGTCAAGCAGATTGTCCAGTACCTTACTTATTATCGTAGCCAAAGATATAGGCCTATAGTTATCGATACAAGAAATGTCACCCGTCCTGTTCTTCACAATAGGCATTACCAGAGTTTTCATCAGGTCCTGGGGCAAGTAAGAGTGTCCAACGCACAATGTGAAGAACAAGGCAGTAGTACGTAGCAGCAGGAGTACTCTAGGCAAGTGTACGCTGCTATACTTTAAGTGCTCCACACTATCTCAAAATGATTTTTAAATAATCTAATATTTTAAATATCTGTAATAAGAAATAATTTAACAAAAATGTATCATGAATATCGTTTTTTTTACAAAATAAAAATAGTCCATTAGATACGTTGATCAAACGGTTTGTAGAGAAAATAAAAATCGGGAAAAGAATAACTTGCCAATATGTCAAAATAGTAAAACATTAAATGGTGTAATGAAAAAAACCGTAACTTGTTTTCGGACTCTTCGAAAATCTATTCAATAAAAATCTAAAGGTTTTCGGACCAACAAAATTCTGTAAATCATGTTTCTATCTTGTGATAGGTAACCGTGCTGGTGAAATTACAGGCACTTGGGACTTATCACCTTACGTCTCAGGGTAACGGGCGCGATAGGAGTGCCCCTCAGGTCTGCGATTTAAAGCTCAGAGGCATTGCAACTTCTAAGGACAGGCGTGTCGGTTGGCAGCAGGCGCACAACTTGTTCGTCCCGTCGCGTCGGTAAAATTCGTCGGCAGCGGCTGCGCGGCGCACCCGTCTAGCTGGTACTTTTGAAGGCATAGAAAATATCACAGGTTCTATTTTCTGATATTACAGAAAAACGCAGCCGATGAAAAGGAGCGTCTGTCAAAGCGCAAATTGAAGAAATTATCCCGACTATCAGTCGCAGAGCTGAAGCAACTCGTTTCCCGACCGGATGTAGTCGAGATGTATGATGTCACAGCGAGAGATCCTAAATTGTTGGTGCAATTGAAGGCACATAGGAATACCGTGCAAGTTCCCAGGCATTGGTGTTATAAGAGAAAGGTATGTATTTGTTAAATTTGAGCATATTTCAACAGAAGGAGGGCCAGAGTAGACACAAGCAAATACTTAGCAGCAGTAATAATGTATTGTAAATATGTCTGCAAAGATAACACGTTGGCGAAACAGTGACGGATTAACAATTGAGCTGTTTTCGTTCCGAAAAATCATCATAAAATTTTTACAGATGCGACTTACTTTATTACTTAGTTTTTTTTTATCGAAGTTTAAATATTTTGCTTAGCAGGTGAAAATGTGTGTGTGAAAAGTGACCTTATAGTGACTACTTTTTGCAATTTTTAAGTTTATTGAATTTTACTACTACAATATTCAATTATTGTTTGTGAAATTACTCCACTAGTTTGTTATAATTATTATAACAAAGATCTAAATACTAACAAAAATTAATTCAATCCAACTGGATTCGACCCAGCATCCTCAGGCAATCCGTGCCAGATACTCTGTCAATTAAGCCACGGAACGAACCAGCAGACCTTACAAATTTATCTATATTGCACTTGTTGCAGATCTTTGTTTTTGATTTTTAACGATTTTTGCCGTAGCGCCATCTATGGGAAATTTATTTCTTCACTGAGAGAGGCCCCTTTACAGCTACCATCGTTAACTAGAGATGTCGCTTTAATAATTGTAATTTTTAAGTTTATTGAATGTCACGATATTTTACTATCATGATATTCAATTCTTTTTTGTGAAATTACTCTGATCGTTTGTTATAATAAGTATGAAGAAATTAATTTCTCACAGATGGCGCTCCGTCAAAAAATATTTTTTGTAAATTATGATTTTTTTATTATTAAATATTAAAATAATCAGTAGCAGAGCTGAATGTTTTATCATTATTTTCCAGGACTAACAAGGCCTGATACTTCTAGAGTAATAAATTAAATAATGTGAGACTGTAACAATTTGAAATCTTATTTCACGTATTCTCAAAAAGTGGGGATTTTATATTTCGTTCTAAACAAGTAATTATTTTCGTTATAAATATTAAGCGAGTCACTTTAATTAACCACACTAAGTCGGCCAGAAAAAGCTTCATGTTCATGTAATAAGAGCGAAAATTACGTTGTGCTTTTCGCATTGGCGCAGTCCAAGCGGAAGTCAGCAAAATAATGTCTGCCCTCGTAACGAAAAAAGGCACAACTATGCGTACTTTATACAGCTTTGCCTTTTTCATTCCGAGGACAGATGTGGTGACTCGCTAATACAAAGATGAACACGAGGAAAATTCCTTCAATTTGACTAGATTCGAACCTGCGTCTTTAAGTCAAACCAGAGCCACCGCTCTACCAACTGAGCTACATATCGAGTCAGCAGACCTCCGATTTTTTCTATGTGTTTATTACAGATCTTTTGTTGTTGTTTTTTCGGATTTTACCGCCTTAAGCATAATTATCACAAACAAGTTGAGTCATTTCACAAAAAACAATATTGTAACTTTTTTATTAAAAAACCTGACCTCTAAAGTTTTCTTATCGGGATTTTCATTGGAATTACATCTATTTGCTAAGTTTTATTGCAATCGGTTAACGGAAAGTGTGCGAAACCGGATTCATCCCCTAGTTTGCCACCCTGAGAGGTGGAATATTTTCTTCAAATTTAAATGGGACTAATTAAGCTGCAGGTCGAGTTTACTAAGTTTTTTTTTTTTTTTTTTTATTGTGACTCGGCAAAATGACTGCACCGCGCCTGATGGAAAGTACGAATACAGTCCAGAGATGAGAGTAACGGATGGAAAACACAAATATCTTCACTCCGTCACTATCATTTTGCCGGTCTGGCCAAATGCTTCTTCACACTACGTTTGAAGGACCCGATGTTATAGAGGGGAGGGAATACATGCGCCGGGAGTTGGTTCCACAATTTGATGGTTCGACATAAAAACGAATTGCCAAACTTTTTAGTGCGGGACGGTATTGAACTGACCGTCCATCTGTGGCAACGCAGTCCGGCACGGGTGGTCCGCTGATGGAAAGGAGAGGAAGGGATAAGGTTGAATAAGTCGACGAATTTCTTTTAAGTATTTGTTATCTATAGATCTTTGCATTTAGTTTTCGGCTTTCGACATCGTATATTTCTTCGGAGTTATTGCGCAAAAAATATACAAATCAATAATACAATTATTAATACAAAGACCGAACACTCAGAAAAAATTCCTTCGATCCGGCCGGATTCGAACCGACATCTTCTTAATTCACAAAAATAAAATCTTAATTTCACAAATATAATTGAATATCAATTCAATAAAAATTTAAAATCAATAATACATTTTTATTTATTTATTTTTATTGCATATCATATTGTACATTTCTAATGGTAGGTAAGTTATAAATCAACTTCACTATTTATACTATTCACTTCACTTTTTATTTTTATGGCTCCATCAATATGAGAACTGATGATTTTGCCAATGTCACTATAGTTAATACAATGTGACGTCCCGTAAGGGCATGGCAATATCAACGGAGATGGTCTCGCGCTGTTACATTGTAAGTACAGATGGCAGCACATCAAGCCACACTTTGACGTATCCTGTTCTATTGAGCTGGAGGTGATATTCGAACTCAAGCTCTGTTAAACCTGAAGCGCTTGACTGTACCTATGACAACATATTTAATTATTCAAGTTAATTTAATTTAGTTATTTACATTTAAAATAACACACTAACACTCAAAGTCATATTGACGTACACATGCATTACATTTCTAATTACAACTATCCCAATAATAATAATAACGGACACATTCAACATGGTCCCGTACTAGGGAAACCCTGTGTTTGTTGGTGTCATGGACACACATGGATAACCACAAATTACACCCAAAGTAATGAGAGAAATAAATGTAGGCCATGCAAATTTTCTTCCGGCCCGGGAACCGAACCTGGGACCTCTGCGTGGCAGTCTGGTAGGGTAACCGTTCGACCACGGAGGCAGTCAATACAATAAATTTTATCAATTCACATTTATTAATATCCAAGATTACTTGGTACTTGGTGTAACGGGCTGGTGTCCGCAACTCGACGACAAGGCGCCTATTTTGCGTGTTATATTAATATATTTATATATGTTATATCCAAGATTAATTGATATCACAGATTGTATCCACATCTAAAAGCAAACTAAGACATACCTAAGTTTAAATTTAAATTTATTATTGTTTATATAAAAATGTTTTGGTTTTAGTACTTACAAGGCAAAAGAGGTATAGAAAAACCTCCTTTTGATCTACCGGACTTTATAAAAAAGACAGGCATCATGGAGATGCGAGCTTCACTGCAAGATAAGGAAGAGACCAAAACCCTAAAAGCAAAAATGCGCGAACGGTCAAGACCCAAGCTCGGCAAGATCGACATCGATTATCAGAAGTTGCATGACGCTTTCTTCAAGTAAGTTGCACTTAAAACATAGACAGACTTGTAACTCGATCTTTATTTGCTAGAAAAAAAGTTTCAATAATTTTAAGTACTTATATAAATTAATTGTTGTCTGTTAGAAGCAGTTATAGAAATTGAGAGAGTTAATTTACCTAAAGTATGAAAATTTTATTAGTACGGACATACCTATTTCGTTATCAATGCGTATGAAATTTCTTTTTTCACTGTTTATTTTCTAAACATTCCTAAATATAGGTTGCCTCATGTTTATTTTTTTAAATGGCTAAAGTATTTAAATACGTAAGTACATATAGAAAGATAGCTACAATGTTATATTCGTGGCACAGTGGCAGTGCCCCTCAGATCTTTGAGATTTAAAGTTCTGCGTGACACTGCAACTGTTACGGACAGGCGTGTAGCTTACGATCGGGCGCACGCTTTGTTCTTCCTGTCACTTTATATGTATGTGTAAAAATATATATTTTGAGACAATTTGTAGCAAATACTTAATATGAAATAATAGTGCTCAAATTTCAATAAATAATTTCGCATATACAAACATAATTAGTTCCGAGAACTCCCGGAGTTTGTAAAAGGGAATGTCCACATTATTCTTTAGTAGCTAAATTAATTCCCTCAATTCCGATCACTGGGTATAAGTTAGACCGGGCTCCCACTGCCAGGACTTGATTTTTAGGTGACGAATAATAATATACTTCAATGTTATGACATTATAGTTGAAATTTCAATGATAATAGTCTTAGCTGCTACTAACGTACCAAGCACAAGTCCGGTCGTGTATGGAGTACTGCTGCCACTTATGGGATGGCTCTGCTAAATACCAACTGGCCACCTTGGATTCAATAGACAAGCGTGCTAAGAGGCTAATATGTGACTCAGAACTAGTAGCGGCGAAGCTGCAGAGCCTTGAACACCGCCGTAGAGTTGCCAGCTTATCGGTATTCTACAGGATATATCACGGAGAGTGTGCGATAGAATTGCATAATTTGATTCCGCCTTCCCCTTTCCATCATCGGGAGACTAGACGTGGGCAGGGATTCCACCCCTATGTTGTGTCGCGGATTCGTACGGAAGTGGAATTCCCTGCCTGCAGACTTGTTCCCCGAACGCGATAACTTGGACCTTTTCAAGGCGAGAGTGAATAGACATTATTTAGGTTTGCATGCTACATCCTCGACCTCATCGTCACTTTCCATCAGGTGAGATAGAGGTCAAATGCGCACTTGTTGTTTATAAATTAAAAAAGAATGCTGCGGCTAGCTTAGGGATTCCGAGCCGTCGGCCCTCGGAATGCTTCGGCAGTCTTCGGGATCCTTCGGTAGGCTTTTACGTTAAGACTGATTTGGCCCTGTGCTCTCGTTCTCCATCCGACATCCGTCAAATAAGTAACATTCGACCACATTAAAAGACGCAAGATGAGAATAAAGCTTCATACTTGACTTTGTTTTTTAATTTGGTCTAATAGAGAGAACGAGAGTAGACCTCCTAGAATAGAGACTAGTTGCGAGCACGATTTCGTGACGGTGTATTTCGGCATAGCTAGGGATATCGCTGCATATTTGCCGTCATTGTGTGCTTGCATGTAGAGATGCCGAAGGATCCCTTGCCATGACATTTCGCCAATGTGCGCCGGGCCTTAGAGAAGACTTACAGGTCTACCCTAACAAAAAACTAATTTCGAAACCCTATTCATGGGTCCTTTGCCTCACTAACATAATGTTCACTTTCAGTACACTAAAAAAAAAAGAAAGTTTTCTATTAGAAATCAGTTTCAGTTTATTATTACGTAGACTGGTCCATTTGAATATATTCGCAAATGACACTTTATTAAAAATGTGATTTTAAAATGGAGTGGTTTCAACTCATACATTTTTGGTCTCATTTGATCAGTGTAACAACTGGCCTCTTAAATAATCTCTATAGGTGCATTGATATCAACATATATTGTTGACGCTTGGTAGACACTGCAGAAGCTTATTATTAATGGTAAGTATATTTTGTTATATTGTTAACACGTATATCGTGTTTGCGTGGCAATTTGGCTAAAACAGAAGGCGAACGATTCGTTCTGGCAGTGAATAAAGTCTACAGTACGTTATGATTATTGAATTAGACATCCCCTCTTGCCTCTTTTACTGGTAACCGAAGACATGGACGCGCGCAAATTTGTCTTCTACATGTTTGTTATCATAACAGTAAATGCACCAGCACATTTATCAGAACACTAGCAAAAACTCCAAAATAGTGCAACTTTTTTTAATAGATTCGCTTACTATAACTCTAGCCAAATTCGATAAATGTCAACAAACAAAAATATACGATTTTTAGGGTATTTGTTATTTCATTCGTAAACTTTAGTTGAAAAAGTTAATTATTTTTTAAACTTTGATTTAATCCATATTTAATTATTACAATTCATTTTTCAGCTGTTTCTGCTTTGTCACGAAATGAAAAAAAAGCATTTTGTTTGAACCGCTTATTACACTACCCGATTTCAAGGGTCCGGATTTAAGGGTGCGTGTGGCCCCTAGTTGGGCGCCGCTGCTTACCCTAACTACCTTTCTCTTATTACACATTATAAGCTTTTGAGTTACATTTTTTTCCGTAAAACTTGGCTAAGGATGCACTAAGTCGATGTTAAAAGATGTTAATTCAATTGCTACTGTATGTCTAATTGTTAGTTATTTAAATATAAGCGTTATTTTTTTATATTCTCAATTTTGTGTGTGTATCAATAAAGTAAAATGTTTATATAGATGGCAAACAAAACCGCGCATGACAATCCACGGCGATTTGTACTATGAGGGTAAGGAATTCGAGACGCGACTGCGAGAGAAGAAGCCTGGAGACTTGTCTGAGGAACTACGTACAGCGCTCGGCATGCCTGTTGGACCAGGATCTCATAAGGTAAAAGAAATAATAATTGCGCGTGTAGTGCTTAGGTCAGGTTATAATTTTTTATTTGTTTGTTTAAATTCGATATAAAAGAAAAACAAAACATGAGCGGCTATGCTATTGCCACTCTAAATATAATCAAGGTGCTTTTCCATCGGCGGCGGCGAGACGAGACGAGAGTTGACACATCTTCGGTAGGAATGGTTTCGACGTTCAGAATTAACGAGGATGGGTGAGGCGATAATTAAAATATTTTTTGATGTAATATTGAATCGTATTGCTGCCTACATAGAGTATTATAATATTCTGCAACGGAAACACTTTTTCTTGCGCGAGCTCGCGAGTGCTTGCACAATCCAGTGCGAGCTCGCGATGGTTATTAATATCAATCGCGGAATTGTGGAGAATACGTACTTATTTGAGATTTAAAAAAAGATCTCTTCATCTGATTCTTCTTTCGTTAACATATTTAATAATAATAATTTACGGGAGACGTTATTTCAGCCGCGTATTTATCGCTAGACAAACTAAGCAGCACTGAATTTCCACTATCCACAACCACAGCGAGAGCTCGCGCGAGTTCACTACCTATTAATAGCAATTTTTGGTGGAAATAGGCCGGCGAGATTTCAGTTCTCGTCTCGCCTTGTCTCGTCTGACCGGTGGTAAATCCACCTTAAAGCTCGCTATTTTTGTTTAGTCGAAGTCAATGTTAGTTTTATAGATCTCAGCTTTAGTATGATTGATTTAAATTCACTTCGTAATCAAATACGAAATATTATGTACTTGGTAAATAAATAAATGTAATAAATCCGATTCTTTAAAATTTTTCGGTTCTACAAAGAGGGTCCAACCCAACAACTAGATACGATCACTGATTTTAGGAGTCCATTGGCTTTGTTGTTTTTGCAGGTGCCACCACCTTGGCTCATAGCCCAACAGCGGTACGGACCCCCACCATCCTACCCGAACCTTAAGATCCCAGGCCTGAACGCCCCTATTCCGGAGAGTTGCGCGTTTGGCTACCACGCCGGCGGGTGGGGCAAGCCGCCCGTGGATGAGAGCGGTAAACCGCTTTACGGTGACGTGTTTGGACATCAAAGTCAGGGACAGGATGTGAGTAAATTAATTTGTCTTTTTAATTACTTCCAATCCAGGATACATTAATATTAAAAAATTTCCACGTTCGTAACAACTCGTCACAAGGTAATGATTTTTGTAAAGAAAAATTGGAGTATGGAGAGATTCGGGCTTTCGTGATGGCAACACTGGTGAGAGAAGCCATGTTGTTGGAATATAGATTTTTACCGGGTGATCTGACAGCGCGCTGTATTTTTGGAGATTGTAAGAAAATACGAAAGATAAAGTTCTTTTGTACACAATTGTAGAGTGCCTAAAAGAATAAAGAAGTAAATGAACAATTTAAAAGTTTCATTTCATTAAAATTCAAAACATCTTTGTTTTGGTAAACAAATTGCGCTCGGAATCGTCAAACTTATTGATCACTACTAAGAAGACAGGGTAACAAACTCTAACCGGTGTTGTTTGTAAATAGGTATTTGTTAGCCTTTATTATTTACAGTATTTATTTCAAAATAGATATGTAGATGCGACCTGAAAGAGCTAAACAGATATTCCAATAGATTTTTGCCATTTAAGAACCAAGACGCTGTGTAATATAATTTTTGCATAAAGTTTATGTTTTACGATCATTGTGAATCTCATAAAAGGTAAATTTTCACAGGATTCATATTATAATGGCATATATTACCCATTGAATGAATTTGTGTCCTGAGTGACTTTCCACGACTGATATTCTCCAATACTTTCGCAAACTTATTATTATATTTTGACAAACTGTTTTGGTTTAATCCACTAATGACTCGATTGTTTAAGGACACCGAAGATCAAGATATTGACAGGACAATGTGGGGAGAACTGGAGTCTGAATCCGAAGAAGAATCTGAAGAAGGTAAGTTAATTAGAAATTATATTTATTGAGATTTTTTGTGAAATAATTCCACTACTTTTATTATGGTTATGAATAAAAAAATTATATGTGTTCGATCTTATTCATAATCATGACAAAACTAGCGGAGTTATTTCTCAAAAAATTTCAATAAATGCATTTGATCGAAAAGCCACATCTGCGTCAGTTGTGATACCTGTAAAGGTTTCGGCTGCAGTGAGAAGGTTATTAAAAAATCTCTCACTAGATGTCACTAGCGGCGACGAATGCCGAAAGTACTGACTTTCGGCATTCGTCGTCGTTGTACTGACAAAGATCTATAACAACATTGGAGACTTTCGACAACTCGGCAACTGGACCCGTAGCTCAGATAGTTAGAGCAATGCTACGGTGCAGCATGGACAGCATGAGACCCATCCCACCGGGTCGACGAAAAATTGTGTGTCCGATATTTGTATTTATAATCTTAATTAGAAATTCTCAACCTTTTCGCAAAAATAACTAGGGGTTTATTTAGGGCCATCGAAAAGTAGTTGGGCCCTGGTGGAGATAATTTAAAAAATATTTCATGAATGCAGAGGAGTCCGAAGGCGAGAATGAAAAAACAGGTGGCGCGGGCACGGCGAGTGAAATCGCCGCGGGCGTGGCCACGCCGGGCGAAGGGCTGGTCACGCCACTCGGCATTAGCAGCGTACCACCAGGCATGGAAACACCAGACACTATTGAGCTTAGGAAGAAGAAAGTCGACACTGATACTGAGGGGCAAGTATTACCGAATGACTCTCGCAATTGTACTTGTATTTAAAAGTTTGTTATGTTGAGTGTGTGCGTTATTATTATTATGTTATATAATGTTCTATTGATGTGTTTTAGTGGCGACACGCCGGCACTGTATCAAGTTCTGCCAGAGCGGCGTGTGGGACTTACGTCGGGCATGATGGCTTCTACTCACGTGTACGATATCAACGCGGCTAATCCAGGTTAGTTTTTCAACGCATCTAAACATATTGGTTAATATTGACTCTATTTGATAGTGTATCTAGCCAATGTGGGGTCTACTGAACTGCAGTAGAATTTTAAAATTGCACGGGTTGTAAAAATTCGTAAAATGTGTCAGCTAACTACAACATCTACCAGGTCTCACTCGAATTTTGTTCTTCTTTATTTTTCTCAGCCTGTTGACTGGTTAGAACCTCACTTACGGACCGAAATATTATTATTATTATTATTGTGTTCATCTTTATTTTTCTCAACCTGTTGGCTGGTTTGAACCACACTTACGGACCGAAATATTATTATTACTATCTTCTTCTTTATTTTTCTCAACCTGCTGGCTGGTTTGAACCACACTTACGGACCGAAATATTATTATTATTATGTTCTTCTTTATTTTCTCAACCTTTTGGCTGGTTTAAACCAGACTTTATTGTTATTATTATTATTATCGCCGTCTTTATTTTTCTCAGCCTGCAGGCTGGTTTGAACCACACTCACGGACCGAAATATTATTATTGTTATGCTCTTCTTTATTTTTCTCAGCCTGTTGGCTAGTTTGAACCACACTTTATTATGATTACTATTATTGTTGCCTTTTTTACTTTTCTTAGCCTGTGGGCTGGTTTGAACCACACTTATCAAGTAAATGCATGTATTATTGCTATTATTATTATTATATTTATTTTACACTCTCGCCTCTCCCAAGGCCCAAAAGATTAATTATTATTATTATTATTATTGTTATGTGGCTTCATTCATATGCAGTCCCTCATAATTGCGACCATTGACTGATATATTGTGATCATCACTATTTACAGTTCAGAGCCAAAGCCGACAGCTTTAAAGTACTGAAGGACTTTCCTGGCTCTGACAGCTTTTATGTCCTCTGGTTGTGGCCGGTGTCACCGCGTATGGAACTTTGTACGCCCGTCAGTGGGCAGCATTCATTGACTGAGATGCACAGCCACAATGCCCTGTTAAGTTTGAGCTGAGTATTCTGATGCCATTCCTGTCGAATGACAGGAATACTCGAACTCTTTGAATACTCGAGACCCTTTCTTGGAACCACACTTCTCGGAGAGGGGTGTTCTCAAGCTCTAGCCTTTGCCTTTCATCCACTGACTCATTGCAGGACCAGTTTTTTCCTTTCCCTGAGAGTATTCAATAAAGTTACACTGCTATTTACTATCCTCGATGTTTGGATGACTGAGGTTAGTGCATGCAGAGCGGCTTGTCTATCAGAGTTTATATAACTTGTCCACGTAGTCTGCAGGTCCAAATCCGCACTATGATTACAAGAGCAATGAATTTCACTCCGGAGCAATATCCAGATACCCAGCCAAAAGTATGGAAATATATATACTACGTATTATGGAAGTGTTTGTTATGAATAAAATTGATGAATAAGAGATACGATCCTTAAAATTCGACCAAAATGCTTTTTCGCAGGTAAACGTGCCGCAGCGGGCACAGGCACGAGCAGCGAGGCGGCGGGCGGCGCGAGCGCAGGCGCCGTCGGCGTCGAGGTGGCGCTGGACCCCAGCGAGCTCGAACTCGAGCCCGAGGCCGTGGCCGCCAGATACGAGCGACATCTCCGGGAGACGCGGCCCCGCCACAAGGAGGACCTTTCCGACATGTTGGCTGACCACGTTGCTAGACAGAAAGTACGTCCGGCTGCAAAATTTAATTAGCTTTTTTTGGAAATGTAACAGGATGGTCTGTAACTGGCAATATTTTCTCGAGTGCTTTTTTCTATTTGTCATCAACTTCATAACAAAATTTATTTCATTATTTGTTCAACATACTGTATTTTTACAGAACAAGCGGAAGCGACAGCAAAACACGGATTCGAAGCAAGCCAAGAAGTACAAAGAATTCAAATTCTAATAGCGATAATTTAAAAATATTTTTAAGAGTATTATAATAATTACTGTTGAATGCCGCGAAAGATTAACTTTCCACGTATTATTATGAAGAAATATAACATGCTCGCTAATTAATACAATGTTTCAATGTCCCATTTGATTTTTTTATTTGTCTCATCACCCCAAGCGTGAAAAATGTAAAGAATGTCTTCCGAGGACAGTCATTAAGGCGTATTAGTGCGTCTACTCAACGCTAGATGCCGTTGCAAAGAGTTTAATAAGCTTGTACATTATTTAGTTTTCAATAGAGGGCGCTAAAAATAATTACTATTCAACTAATATTTTTCATAACGGCAATAATTTGATGATCTGTCAATTTTCTTTAAAAAAAGTGGCAGCATTTTTTTCGGACTTTGTACTGATCGAAGACTCGATTTTCTCTTGTTTTTACTAACTTTATTTAATTAATAATTGTTTGCTTGCAATTAAATATTGTTTTTTACAATCACAATGGCCCGCGTACTTGTTGGAGTGAAGAGAGTCATCGACTATGCCGTCAAAGTAAGTAAATTAACAAGTGCAAAGGTTACCTTCCGTTTGTTATTGTCGAAGTTCATTTAAAAACTTTTCACCAAATTTACATTTATATGAAGTTAATTTACTTTAAAATATCAACCAATGTACTACTTCAGCGATAAAAAAGTTCCGTAATGTTTCTTTCGCAGCGTACATCCAAATTTTTCTTATCAGTTTAGTAATTAAAGTCAAGGGGGTATCAGTGATATGGAATTCTTTGAATTTCAGGGTCCTTAATCAAATCATCACTTAACGATCGTTATGTATGTTAATTTATCCCAAAAATATTTAAATAGATTTTAATTTGTTATGTTGAACGAGAATTATTATTGGTTTAATCCAATGAGTTTATGGTTAATCTCAATATAAATTATATAACTCCAGAAAATTTTAATTTTCTTACCAAGTTACAATCAGAATGTTGGATTCAACCTGCGACAGATATTTGAGACCGAAATGAGTATGTATGCCTGACGGCACCTAAGACAACTATTTCAACTAGTCAAAATGTGCAAACTTATTACCTTAAAATCTACAACTGAAGATTTTAAAACTTTCGTAGTTCTTCACTACATGATTATCACTAATTAAGGGCTGCTTACTACAGTACGATTTCTTTTTGTTTTCTTATTTAGGAACTATAAAATGTGTCTAAAAGTCTGTACTTATATGTGAGGTCTTGCTTCTCACTATGAGGCAACACAATAGAGTAATCCACAAGGATTGACATTACATGGCTGGCATTAACACCTAAGTGTTACAGGCCAGAACAATCGTGCTGCTGCATCGAAACTGACACTGGCCAAAACCCAAGCCGCCATTAATGAAATAATAATAAAAACATGATTTAAAAACTATTTGTTCATTATATGCCACTAGTTTTAACAGTTGAAAACTTTATAAATAAACAATTTTTAAAGTGGTGTTAGTTGATACTATTTATGCACAAAGTATTTTTTAAATCATAATCTGTGTTATGTTTGCAAATGTAATACACATATTACTTTACAATATATTGCATTTTACAATACATCATATCGTCAGATTATTGCAAGAAGTCATTAATTGCCATATAAATGATATAAATTGTATGGCAATTAATGACTTCTTGCAATAAGCTGACGATATGACTTACTACTGTAAAATCTACAATTTGTAGAAGCGAGGATCAGCGAACTAAAGTACATAAATAAAAAAAGTGCTTCATTTGTTAATATACATATAATAATATATTTTTTGTGTTGTTTATAGTAGTTGGAAGATGTGAAGAGAATGATGAATTTGAAAAAACGCCTCTAGAATAAAGTTACAAATTTATGGAGTAATAAATAAATTTGGCTTATGTGCTTTAGCCAGTAGATAGTACTATATTAATTTAAATGAATGATGTTGGACTTTGACTTATGTGCTTTAGTCCGCTGACCCTAGAATTATTTTAATGCATTTGTATTTCTATACAACTGCTGTAAATGGAATTGCTACACTTAATTTAAATTTTGCATTCAGGTTCGTGTGAAACCAGACAAGACTGGCGTTGTTACGGAAGGTGTGAAACACTCCATGAACCCGTTTGATGAGATTGCTGTGGAGGAGGCTGTGCGCCTGAAGGAGAAGAAACTGGCCAGTGAAGTCATAGCTGTATCATGTGGACCAACACAGGCACAAGTGAGTTCAATTTGTTATAGTCTCTAAGTGTATGTCATATAATAAATGAAACAAATAACATGACACTATTTTTTTTTGCCATGTATATATATTTTTTAATCTATTTTTTATTGAGTCTTTAGCCACCTTGAGTGACTATATCAGCCTCATAGGAGAAATACTGGGTTCCCACGCCATGTATATTTGCACGTATATTTGCATCGCACCTCCACCAGTGTGGAGGTGCGATGGCCGTTGTTCAGACGCGACACGCGGTTTTCCTCATTGCGTTGTTGAATTTCGTTGGGAATACACGATTAAGGGGAAATCCTGAAAAGTACCCGACACTGCACCTCAATTAGCCACTTTTTATTCAGTAGAAAAATTCAAAAAAGATACTCTTAATAAAGATACTCTAGATCTTCTGAATTTTTATTTGGATCAGAACAATTTTCTAAATCGCTTGACCGAGGTGGTCTATCGAAAGTGCTTGCTAAACCACAACCGGCAAAAAGAAATGTCTTTTTCGTCTACATCTAAAGGTCAGATCAAATTCCCTTTGAAAAACCAATTCATGCAACCATTTCGTACACCCAACACAGAGCCTTCAAAACCTAGGGGGTTGGCGGCGTCTCGTGGAAAACGAAAGCACGAGATTAGGAGGTCTCGCGAGTGTCGTCACATCGATTCCAAGAGACGCCGCTATGTTTGACTCACATCGCTTCGAAGCGGGTCGCCTACAACACTTTTATCACAGGGGGGTGGGCTCTAAGAGCTCCTCCAGTTATATTGAAAATGATTTCCAATCTTCGAATACCATTTATAAGAAAGCCCCCTTTATTGATACCGGATTTGAACACTTACCAAACACCAGACTCTCCCCAAATGACTGCAGAAACTCGGGCAATGTTAGATTTAAAGGTCTTAGAACTAGCGGAAGTAAGTCCCAGTTATGTGTCACTGATGTTTTTAATTCAAAAAGCAGACCTTTCCTTCCGACCAATTTTAAATTTGAAATATCTAAACAATTATATAACAATAAAGAAATTTTATCTTATATCTCATTTCGAGATTCCAAAGTTTCTGCAACCGGGAGACTGGATGACGAAAGTCGATATATCACAAGCGTATTTTCACGTAAACGTCATGCCACCTCACCAACATTTCCTAAGATTAATATTCAGACATGTACTTTACCAAATGGCCTGCCTTCCATTCGGTATAGCATGTGCCCCGAGGTGTTTTGCAATGTTAACAAACTTTGTGGCGCAGAGACTTCGAGAGGCGGGTGTCCGTATTGTAGTTTATCTCGACGATTTTCTGATCGTCAATCAAGATCGATGTTTGCTTCAGCGGCAAACTTCTTTAATCATAGAATTTCTTCAGGCTCTAGGATGGATTCTCAATTTCAAAAAATCTATTACGAATCCCACACAAAACATCGAATTCTTAGGCATACAATGGAATACCCTACAGAACGAAAAATATCTTCCTCCCAAGAAGATAGTAAAACTACAAACGGAGTTTCAGCGACTTCTTTTGAAGAAGACCTGCTCTCTCAGTGAAGCGAGGTTCATTCTAGGGCGTTTGAATTTTGCCAACTACGTAGTGCCACAGGGTCGATTACATTGCCGCCACTTTCAACGTCACCTTCGCGCGCTACGCAAGGGAAAGCATCCAAAGCAGCAATACATGTTACCGAAGGACGTCCTGTTGGAACTACAGTGGTGGCGGCGTGCGGTAAGCGATTTTTCTATGATTCATTTACCACAGATTACTCACTACTAACAAGATGCTTCCAATTACGGTTGGGGAGCACTACTAAACGACACGTGTCTTGCCGGGACGTGGGAACCTCAACAACAAACTTGGCACAGCAACCTCAAGGAGCTAGTAACGATCCAGAGAGCGATAGAATCAAATACAGAGGGCTCACGCGGGGCCAATTTGCTGATTCAGTCTGACAATGTAACGGCTCTCGCGTACGTAAGGAACGAAGGGGGCACGAAGTCATCAAAATTAATGAGTCAAACCCGCCAGGTATGTCAACTAATTCCAGACTTACAGTTTGTAGTTACTTATCAACATCTACCAGGACGCTTCAACTGTGTGGCCGATCGATTGTCTGGAGGCAAATCGATACCAGAGTGGCATCTCCTACCAGAAGCGACAGACAAAATATTTCAAAAATTCGGTTTACCTCAGGTGGATCTCTTCGCATCAGCGCGAGCCCACGTAGTTCCCCATTATTCTATTCCACAATGCCTTCAGCAGGCGATGGGAGTACCAACTAGCTTGGGCGTTTCCTCCTCCGTTACTCATGCCTCGGGTTTTGACTCACCTAAACAATTGCAGAAGCCAGTATATTGTAGTAGCCCCCCCAAAGTCGTTTTGAATAACCAGATCCACAGAACAGAGCCCTCAGCAGACCAGTTCTAATACACGACCTACAGAGACAGAGAACTCTGATAGACGTAACTACCAACCTACCGCTCCCCAAGGTAACCGATTTGATATTGGAAGTTTGGCTGATTGGAGCTGGGACAGCTTACTGAAAAATTGGACCCCAGCAGAGAAGGCCGTATTGATGAACGGGTGGAGGAAATCTACTTTGATGTCATATAAACCGGCCTGGAATCGATGGGTAAAGTGGTGTTTAAAAAACGAAGTTTCCATTACTACACCGCAAACAAAAGACCTCGTCAAGTTCCTCGCAGATCTCCATATTACAGAAAAGCTTGCGCCATCAACTATACAGTTACATAAATCTGTTGTTTCCACTATTTGCGTACCGCATTTCAGTAAAAAATTAAGTCAAGACACATTTGTGCGGCGAGTGTTAAAATCTGTTTCGATTGCACGCCCCATTAATAGGAAAGTCCTAATTTGGGACCCGCAACAGGTTGTACAATGGCTTCAAAACAATGTGTCGATTAATATTTAATTTTTTGAAGCGTTTCGGCGTTGTGCTACAATATTATTACTTAGATCGGGAAGGAGAGTTCATGATTTAACATTGTTATCCGTTTCACCGGGTCACATACAAGAGGATAATACTAATATTATTTTGTGGCCAATATTTGGTTCGAAAACAGACACCGCACAACACCAACAATCGGAATGGAAACATAGCCCTCATGATGTTCAAGCAATTTGCCCTGTCTACTGGGTAAAAAAGGTCATTGAACTATCGACATCAAGAAGAGGCTCATTTCAACAACTATTCATCACGACTCGGGGAACGCCGAAACCTGCCTCCAGGACGGTAATTGACGGTTGGGTAAGAACTGTTCTTAAATCTGCAGGTATAGACGCTGCACCTGGCAGCAGTCGCTCTGCAGTTGCCTCTTACAACTGGTTATGTAACGTCCCATTGGACACCATACTCGAGAAAGGTAACTGGAGACGGGCTTCGACTTTCCATAAACATTACTGTAGAAAAATAAATAAGACTATCAGTGCTAATAATAATAACACATCAAATGTATCAAATTTATTTAATCCAATTTAGAATATTATTGAATTATTTACAAATGCATGCTTAATACGTAATTGTTGTCTATTTATCAAATTATACAATGTTTCTTACAGAATGTTAGTTTACTTACAAAACTACTATACAAAGATTAACACTAAATAAACATCTTTCTTTTAAACAGTATGAAAACTTTAACGATTCACATCATTTCTATCACATGACATTCACTTATTCACTGTAGTCCGTGTTCACTATTTAGCTTCTCACACCTCTCACCAGGTGGTAACAAATACTTCTCACCAAACCCGGACAAGGCGAGGAATGCACAATGAAAAGGTTTTACCTACCAATAAAACCGCCATTGTGTTCTTAGCCTTGTCCAGGCAATTTAAATTGCAATCAAAATTGGTGGATAGGATCCAGCGACCAATCGGAGGGCAGAAGGAGAAATTCAGTGTTGCCAGTTGTCAAATCGTGTTTTCTACCTAAAATTGATCAATAGCTCTCTCACCAAACCCGGACAAGTCTGGGCCTTATCATTATTGTTGAAAACCAAATACAAAGATCCGACAAACACGCACATAGATAAATTCGTATGGTCCGCTGGTTCGTTCCGTGGCTTAGTTGGCATAGCGCCTGACACGGTTTGCTAGAAGTCGTCGTTTCGAATCCGGCCGGATCGAAGAATTTTTTCTAAGTGTTCGATCCTTGTATTAATAATTATAACAAAATAGATTCATTCAATGTATAGCACTTGTGAAAGCCTAAAAACTCAATAAATCAAGTAAATAAAATATATATAAATTTTTTCCATATATTGTTGGTTCATTTTTTCAGAAAAGAACTTCCTATTTATAAAGAAGTCTTCCTGAAAAAAATTGATATTACGCTACGTGTAGGGCTACCACTACAGGGCGCCACTTGCGCGAGAGCGACATAAAGTGCGAGATATGCTATTCTCGCATGGAGATCCCGCGCTTTATGTCGCTCTAGCGCCAGTTGCGCCCTATTGTGTAGTAGGGCTAGCCCTACTGTTATGTCTTGCTTTGTCTTACTTTTAATGATTCTGTATTTTTATTTTTGTGTGCAGTATTTTTATTCAACACAATTAAATTCCTTTTGTGATCAGGAAACCCTCAGAACAGCTTTAGCAATGGGAGCTGACCGCGCTATCCATGTAGAAGTTGCAGGCTCAGAGTACGATACAATGCAGCCCCTGCATGTGGCCAAGATCCTTGCCAAACTGTCCAAAGACGAGAAAGCTGACATCGTTATTGTTGGCAAACAGGTATCCAAAGTGCTATATAGAAAGAAGTACAATTTATATGTGGAACTCAACATTTCGTCGCTTAGCAAACAACACCGCTCAAGTCAGTAATTCAAGTCCAAATAAAACGTGAATGTCAATAAAAAATTACAAGGAACTCTTATACAATTGTGTCCATATATAGAGCACTTATTACCAATATATAATAGATTAGAAAATCTTGTATGTAATAATATTAGTGCAGTTTTTTCACTTTCCAGTAAAATTACTTCAAATTACTTACTTGGGCAGTGTTGTTTACTAAGTGACGATTTTTTATAGTATGAAGTTAATTTGAAGAAAAAATTATCTCATTTATGTATTTTGCATTACAGGCTATTGATGATGACTCAAATCAAACTGCACAAATGACTGCTGCCCTTCTAGATTGGCCACAGGGCACTTTCGCTTCTAAGGTATTATGAAATAGGTTAACAATGCTATTGTCAACTTCCATGAAACAGGAAAGACCTTATCTTATCCTTATCTTAGACTTGAAATAATAGTACTTTATTTCTATATGTATAATTCTATAAGTATAATTGTGAACCATTTCGATACCTCCAAGGTCACTACGCTACTACTTAATGTTTGGACCTGTTCTGTTTTTATTTTGTTTCTTTTTTTTTCACAAAATACGTTTTTTTCCACAAAATTCGGGGAGCATAATATTAGTAAATAAATGTAGCTGTTTACAAAAATAACTGAAAATGACCAAAAATAAAGTTGGCGTAGTGACCGTTGGAGGTATCGATCTTATAAGACATACCATTATTAAAAAATACACGTACACACTCAGGTAGAGAAAACGGACGCCGGTTTAACGGTGACCCGCGAGATCGACGGCGGACTGGAGGTGATAAAGACCAAGCTGCCAGCCGTAATCAGCGCTGACCTGCGCCTTAATGAACCAAGATATGCCACACTACCTAATATTATGGTATGCCTTTCAACCTGCTTCTGTATTTTTAATTGTGATATTTAAACAGTAATGTTCAATTTACATTGCATCGGAATGGATTGGCTCAGTGGATATAAAGTTTACAATTTCATTATACAAATTGAGTCAAGAAAAGGCTGCTTGTCGGAGATTCAGAACTTCTTTTCAGCTGTGAAAACATGTAATGATTTGTAATTTATTGAAAAAGCAGAGCTCCTTGTGAAAGTTCAGGGAAGTACTGCCACCTTATATTTCTGCCGCCAAGCAGTAATGTGAGCATCATGCGTTTCGGTTTTGAAGCGTAAAGGTGCTGGTAAAATTATAGGCACCTGAGACTTGTCAACTTAATCTTAGGGTGACGTGCACAATGGCAGCCCTACAGATCTTTGCGATGTAAACCTCTGAGTGGTACTGCAACTGCTTAAGTCAGGCGTGTCGCTTACCACCCGGCGCATGACTTGTTCGTCCCGTCACTAGGTATCATAAAAAAGAAAAGAATCATTTTTACGATATCAATTGACAGCACGATTGTCGAGCGCCTGCCGTAATAGTTGCAGTGCCAATTACAGCTTTAAATTGCAAGAGAGAGAAGAAGAAGACCTAAGACCTTGTCACCTTGAGATAAAGACGTCAAATCCCTTGTGTCTGTAGTTTTGCCAGCACTCTCCTCCCAAACCGGAAGCAGTAATGCCGGGTACTCAATATAGTCCATTTCAATAGGGATGATTACGGTGAAGTTTGAAATTTGAAGTTTCTAGAGATAATCGAGATAATTTGTAACGAAGAGGGAATCGATTTACAGAAAATAATTTAAGAACAACTAATGACAAAGTAATGGTGTAAATATATCTGTGGATAAATTTTTCGTTTTACACATTAAGTAGGTAATTAGGGTAATTTATGTTGTGTCTATCCCTAAAAACTACACAACCAAACAAAAAGTGTTGACTTTTTGTTTGGTTGTGTAGTTTTTAATAAAGCATAAAATCAACACAAACGAAACGGAATTTAAACAATTACTCCAAAAAGATCACGCAAAGTTAAAAACAAAATAAAACCCTCTAACAAGGTATGTTAATGCCTCGTATTGACGCGAGTTATACAAAAGCCGATTTGATTTATTGATTCTATGGTGTAAATCTCTATGGATAAATAATCCGTTTTACGCATGAAGCAGTTGGGGTAACTTATTTTTATATTTATTATTTCATTTTTTATCTACACAATATACCACAAATTTGACTTAAAATTACATCTACAACAAATATGTTGTAGATGTAATTTTGTTGAATTGTGTTTGATTTTGGTACATTATAACAAAAATATTTATTTTTGTAACCTGGTTGAAAGATTAGTTATAAATCGTATGCGTGTAACGTAAAAATTAAAAGTGTTACAGAACTCATCCCTAATGAAATGGACTATAATGAGCTGTAACTGTTGCATGTTAATGCATCGACATCATAAGGTTATGATGTCAATGATGTTATGTAACCAAAAATCATAGTGTGTATCATGTGTCATGTGTGTGTGTACGTGGTTCGCGAGCCGAACGCGTGCGGTTCGCAGTGAACTGTCTGATTGAAGACTGTTTCAAGCATACACACAAGAACCTCGTTACTGTGTCTGTCACATTGCAGTTACAGCTTGTTAGTGAGTACCCGGCTTAATATAAACATTATAGCTTGGCGGGTAGAAATAGGTATTGTGGCAGTATTTCCCTGGACGAACTCTTTCACAAGGAGCTCTACTGCTATTCAACAACTTATAACATGTCTTGAAACAAGCGCATGGACAGATTTATTTCGGAGTATACTTTCTAATATAATTTATCATAAGCTGTGATTAACTTATTAACACTGTATTAGTGAAATAATAAAGGTAACATTGAAACCACGTATCATTCTATTTTAAACAGGGTTAAAATTATCTTGACATTTATTAAATTAATTAGAACATCAAAATGCTACCGCTAGCAATGTCGTGGCATGTGTTTATATCAGAGATATATCCAAACATGTCGAACGTCAATCTCAAAAAATAATCTCAGTCCAAAGCTTATGACTATTCCTGTTTTTTTTTTCATCCTCCAAGGTACAGAGTACTAAAAAAACCAACCTCAAAATTTCAAAAAATCTATTTGCCAAGTTTTATTGAAATCGGTTAACGGAAAGTGCGCGAAACCAGATTTATATTGAGATATATTATTTTCTTTAAATTTAAATGGGACCACTTCCTTCCTACAAACTACCTTCTTTCCAACAAAAACAAAATCATACAAAAAAAGAACATACAGTCAAATTGAGTACCTCCTCCTTTTTTGAAGTCGATTTAAAGATCACAAACCAAATCCTTTTCACTGACATTTTTTTTCGTGTTAGCTTAATTTTGTCATTGTTTGTCATTCTTAGTCAAAAATTAAAAGAAAGAAAAATTTATAAATCAGCATGGATAATTGGACGTGGTTAAACAAAAAGGATCCAATGCATATCCAGTCACTTTCGATAAATGGCAGTTTAAAGTTTAAGTGTTTCTCACTCTTGTTTTATTTACAAAACTTATAATGTCATGTAACTCCAAAGATATTTATTTTTGTTTATATGTTGGGTTTTTTTTGCCGATCTAAGAGGTTAGACTTTAGGAACCGTTTCGTACATATAACTCATTTTTTGGTAAGTTTGTGGATTGAATCCTTTTTGCTAACTACAGCCAATTACTATCAAAGAAAATCTTAATAATTTCGAACCCTGATTTTAAACTCTATAAGCGAAACAATGACTATTAGAATACAATGAGTATAACTGCCTCTGTGGCCGAACGGTTACCATGCCGGACTGCCACGCAGAGATCCCAGGTTCGATTCCCGGATCGGAAGAAATATTTGTATGGTCTACATTTATTTCTCTCGTGAGTTCGGGTGTAATTTATGCATGTCTATGTGTGTCCATGGCACCCGCGACACAGGGTTTCTCTAATGCGGGCTATGTTGAGTGTGTGCGTTATTATTATTATTATTTATTCTTTTTAGAAAGCTAAAAAGAAGCCATTGAAGAAAGTGACAGCTAAAGACCTTGGAGTGGATTTAGCGCCGAGAATCAAGATAGTTTCGGTAGAGGACCCACCAGTGCGGCAGGCTGGCACCATCGTTCCAGACGTTGACGCGCTAGTGGCTAAGCTTAAGGAAGGCGGACACATTTGAAAACTCCAACTTCAGAGAAATCCAACATTTATTACATAATAGTGTTTGTTGTATAGCAAAAAAAAACAAAAACAATTTGTACATGATATTTTACATGAATTGTCAATTTAGCTCTATTGTACCATAATGTTGACGTAATTTTGTTGAATATACAATCATCATGTTAAATAAACTACATTTATTCTACATTAATTTATACAAGTTCAATTAATTATACGAGGGGCAGACAAAAAGTAATGACTCCATCGCTGTAACTTTTATTTCTTTCAAAGCTACTAAACTATCATGCATTGTATTATAGGTAACCTTATTCTATTTATATACTCTTGTCATTTTCAGATATCTGATTAGATCTATAGAATTGAAGCTAAAAGAAAGAGCCTTCATTGAGTTTTTGGCAAGAGAAGGTTGTGCACCTAAGGAAACCCATACTCGCTTGAAAAATGTTCATGGAAATGTTGTAATGTACATTCAAAGTTTGTGGTATCGCAAGCTATCAATTCTAGGGTCGCTGGAGTAAAGCACATAAGTCAAAAAGCAACATCTTTCATTTAAATTAATACATGTACCTACTAAAGCACATTAAGTCAAATTCATTTTGTTACGTCGTTAATAAATTTGTAACTTAAATTCTAGCGACATCTTTTTCAAGTAACCATTCTCTTTACATGTCCCAACATTATAAACAACGCAAAAAAATATATAATTATAACATATTAAAATACGAATGGACTTTTTTACTTATTTGCTTTAGTCCGCAGATCCTATAATTATTCTCTGGGCAGACCCATATGACACATTCAATGCTTTAGCAACATTCTGAACGCGTCGGTCTCTTCTCATAATTTCGTTAGCACGTTCTCGATTTGAATCTGTACTCGACGTTATTGGCCGGCCACTTTTTTTTAAATAATATTAAGTGACAGGACGAACAAGTCGTGCGCCCGGTGTTAAGTAACACGCCTGTCCATTACTGTTGCAGTGCCACTCAGAGCTTTAAATTGCAAAGATCTCAGGGTCACTGCCACTGCGCCCGTCACCCTGAGACGTAAGTTGACAAGTCCCATGTGCCTGTAATTTCACCAGCATCCTTTAAAACCGGAACGGTAAAGTGGCAGTACTTCCCTGGACAAACTCTTTTTTGCAAGGAGCTCTATTGCTACTAAAAACCGTTTCTCCGTTTCCAAACTTCCTTACCCATCGCACATTGCTGATGTCCATTACAGCATTCCCAAAAACATCATTCAAGCGATTATGAATTTCCTTAAGTGCTAACCTTTTTTATCCAGAAACTCAATGACGGCTCTTTGTTTTAGCTTCAAATTCATTGATCTAAGGAGTTAATCTGAAAATGACACGGGCATATAATTAGGGTAATGTTACCTCTATGATACCATGCATATAGATAGTTTAATAGCTTTGAAAGAAATATAAGTTAGAGCGATGTAGGTTATTAGATTATTACTTTTTGACTGCCCGTCGCACATCTACAAGGAAGCTCATTTGAAGTGTTTTAGGCGACGTCTTCACAATGATCTATTCTATTTTGATAACATCGATTAAATGCACTTTCTAGTCATCTACTTAGCGTTTCCTCATTGAAATGCAAATTGATAAAAAGGTGAGACAAGATACAAAGGAGATTCTAACCAGACTGTACAGACTCAACACCCTATATAAATCTGAGCTTGACGTTTAAAACTTTAAAGTTGAGCTGGATGACGGAATGAAAGAACACAATGACAATTACTAATCTATTAAGTAACTAATACAACGCTTCCCCGCTGAAAGGCTCGTACCACACGATTTTGCCTTCCAAGCAGCCGGTGACGAGAAGGTGGTATCTTGGACTGAATTTGGTGCTGACGACGAGGTCTTGGTGAACGCCGAGGCTTTGGCCAAGTTCCACCATTGGCGCGGGGCCTTTGAAATCGTTGACGCAGTGGCTTAACTCGCTGCAGTTCTCGTTGAGAGCTAGTAGGCGCATTCCTCTGCCGAAAGGCGAGCAAACGAGGCGACCGTCTGCAGAGTAGCAGAGTTCCTGCAAAATAAACAAGTTTATGAAATTGCAATTGGATCTAATTAATTGAAATTCTAATTGGATTGCAAATTGAAAATCGTTACATATTTTGTCTTCAACGAATTTCTTTTTACAATTGGTTATTGCGTCATGCTTATAATGAAAATAAAAAAGGCATTTAATTTTTGATATTTGTCAAATATCTCTTCTAATTCCCATAAAAAATTGATAAATGAATAATCTTAGTATAGAGTACTAAAAAAACCGACCTCAAAAGTACGTGGAATTACGTCTATTTGCTAAGTTTTATTGAAATATCCCCTAGTTCGCCACTATACAGGACTTGACATTGGAGATAATAAAAATCGGTTCTCACTACTTAGAGTATATTGAGAGAAAAACGCCTTGAATTGGAGAAATAGCAAAATGAACCATTAAAATAAATGCTCCTTAAGTAAAATTTAGGCGCTATTTATAAAAATGAATCTTCATGCGTGAACAACCACCCTTAAAGGTGGATCATTTTCTTCAAAATGAAATGGGACCACATGGAAGTACCCCCTTTCCAACAAAAAAAGAATCGTGAAAATGGTTCCCAAATACCGGAGTTATCGCGTAACAAACATACAAAAAAACATACAGTCGAATTAAGAGCCTCCTCGTTTTTTGAAGTCTGTTAAAAAGAAACAATGTACACCATACCATAGATTTTTCTATATCTATGCACCATACGCACGTAAAATTAACGTCAAATTTAATTTTACCTTGATAAACCCTTTTCCTTCATTGGTCTCTTCAACATAGTACAAGAGTCGGTCTTTGTTCTGACGGATGTAATGCCGTGGTTCCGGGTCGTCGTAGCTTGTGCTGGGGCTTTCCCGCAGCGGCGGTGTCTGCCCCGACGTCGATGGTAACGTACTGTTACAAAATAATAACCGTAATTTAATTAAATGAGCATTTCTCAATTTCTCAGTTAATACAAAATTAACTCAAAAAGTGTATTTTTTCAGAATAGATCAGAAAGGAATTACTTACTTCCCGTGAAAGACTATCAAAATTTATATTGAACTTGAAAAAAATTGGTTAAACTTTATAACAGACATCTAAACAATGTCATACTTGCCAAATATATTTAAAAATAAAAGCGGAAAAATAATTTCATCTTTTTGAGTAAGGACTGTTTTGTACAGAAGTAGCTCAGAAAGTTTCTCTCATTTTGAGTTAAGTAGATATCTTTGAATTGTTTCTCACAATATTCTAATGACGGTGGTACTGACGTGTAGATAATCAAATTTTACGTTCAACAATAGTATAATCTCAAATTTCACATATTTTGAGTTACAACACTATTGTAATAGCAGTGCGACTTGAATAATTGTAACGTTTTTTTAAATAAAAACCGAACTCAATAGTTCGTGGAATTATATCTATTTACCAATTTTGATTGAAATCGGTTATCGGAAAGTGCGCAAAACCGGATTCATCCCATAGTTTGTCACCCTTAGAGATGGAATATTTTCTCCAAAATGAAATGTGATCAATACTGAGGTAACCTCTTTCCAGCAAAACAAGATCATCAAAATCGGTTTACAAATGCCGTTATCGCGTAACACACAAAAAAAAATAGTTAAATTGAGAACCTCCTCCTTTTTTTGAAGTAGGTAGTAGGTTGAGACATAACTTGACAAGTCCCATGTGCCTGTAATTTCACCATCACTTTACTCTTGAAAACCGGAACACAGTAATGGTCACATTACTGCTTGACGGCAGAAATAGGTAAGGCAGCAGTACTTCCCTGGACAAACTCTTTCACAAGGAGTTCTACTGCTACTTATTATTATATAACACTGATTTTTAATATGTCGATTTCACTGAACATGATTTCATCTTTGGTTTGACATGTGTCATTAAATTTAATCAAGCTAAATATATGCCTCTAGTACATAGACGTAACTTTGTTTCACGATATGCATATGAAAGTATTAGATATAATAAATCATCAACAGGCTTCGTCACATAACAATTAACAATGCAAATCGCCAGATTTGGCCATTTTTATCCAACTAGTACAATAAAAAAGTTACGCTCTGAATTTTAGCTGGTTCAAACGTCCCTATAACACTGGCAGCATTACCGTGCTGAATAGCCAACGGAATTTGTTGCACCAAGTAAGATCCAGAGCGTGGATCACAGGCTCTAAGGATAGAGCCGACTACTCCGCACCCTAAGTCCCCGCAGTCTCCACTGCAATTGGCACAAAATCGTACATCGGTTCCAAGGCACAGATATAATTATGTTGCAATATATTTAAGAAATGTAGAGTATACCTTTCATAATGCGCAAACATTGAATGCCTGGGCAGCAATCGCGGGTGCCGTGTGCGCAGACCGGTGGGAGGCGCGATGCCCGTATTGATACCCATGATGCGCTGCATGTTGAAGTTGCGGCCCACCTGGCCCCTGCACGAAGTAAAAGCAATATTTAGCGGGAATGCCTCACAACTCACATCTCGGAATGACAATATATTATTATTGATATAAAGATGTTGACCTGACTGAACTCGAACCAGAGTCTGTTGCCACACCGGGGCCACCGCTCTTCTGTATGTGCTTGTTCCAGATCTTTTTGTGTTTAAATTCAGCGTTACCTGTGAGAAACTTATGAAAGTTTCTAAAGTTGAAAGCTTGTTACCATATTTAAAAACCAGCTCGTTTTTATACGTAATTGTTTTTAGACGAAATTTAAATAAAATGTCTACTAGAAATCGCAAGTCTGCACTTCTTACAAGTAGCTGTTGACTTCTCATGATAATCTGAGTGCAATTACGTGCTGCGCAAATGTAGATAGTTTTGGTTACCGTGGATTCTGTGTGTCTAGTGTAACGGCAACCGGACACAGTCGCCGCTACTTTGGGCACTGGTAACAGTTTGGCGCTTAGTTACAACGCACCACTCACCGCGTTATACAGTGTGTTGATTTGCATTCTCCCCACAATTAAGAAATTAATATTAGAACTAATGCTAAATCATGTAAAAATATTAAAAAATATATTCTGTGCAATATTCTGGCTAATTATATCTAATAAAGTTTTGCAAAACTGTCCATAAATCATAGCGGAGGAGTCACAGCGCGGGCAGTGACTCCTCCGCTCACTTCACCGAGCGATACGTAATCTTTCTCTAAACGACCCCATAAGAAATAGTCTCGCACTTGCCGTCCATAATAGGGCTCAGACATGCCTATTCCACTTATCCCAGTGCGTGAGCGAGCGCGATGCGCGGGCGCTTAATGCGTTTGAGAAAGAGATAGCAACACTTTGGTGGTTTCTTTGTCGGCCCGTAGCGCTATAAATTTTGGTAGCACGTGTGCAAGTTCATGACATTTGGATCAGGTAATTGCGAATCGATATTTACCGCAATTAAATAAAAAATAAGAATTTAGGATAATTCTTTTGGGATTTATTTTTATAGTGATTTGGGTTCAGTTGCGGATATTGAATGACCTCTGTAAATTTGGCGAGAATGCAAATCAACACATTGTACAAAGTGTGACAGGCGTTATCGACTTGGTGTCATTGATGACTACCTTTTAGTATACAGAGTTGCTTACACCGAATAGTTTTTGATTGGCAACCGGTTTATGTCAAGTGGAAGCAACGGAAACAGCGGAGTCTTCGACTGCGCTAAAGTGATCGATTTCATATTAAATGTACATAAATAGAATATTCGCTACTATTTGCCAGTTGCTTGTATCCAACACAAGTAACTAAATTGTCTATGTTTGCGCGGTGCCTTAACGCAGACCAGACCATGGCAGGGCGATGATTTGTTGAGTTTTCCCTCACACGTGTGATAGATTTCTGTAACCGCGCCCGGCAATGTTTTTTCTAAGGCCTTCTAAGAATTAAGTTCGGCGTTGTTTTAAATTAATCGTTGTCTATAAAAATTTCAATTATCTATTACATGTTAAGGCTTCCGAGATTTTGGCCAGTATTGCCTTGCCACCCTGTTGTTACGTTACTGCGGAAACAACTTAAAACGGTTAACCCATAAGGGCGTCACCACATTTATCGACGCGGAATCGGCTTTTGACGACCAATTGGGAAGTGAACTTTTCTAAATCGGTTCTTGTCTGGGTGTTTCGAGTAGTGGTGTCATAGTACAGGGCATTTCCTAGTTTGAGACCAGGTGGTGAGAGGCGGCACTTCATTATGATTAATTTAGTTTATATTGGGTTCTCAGGTTCTGATTATAATGTTAACTACTCTGCCGCGTTTACAACGAAGATGACATTTTTACAAAAATAAATTTTAAAACGACTTTCTAAGAGGCTGTGCCTGCAAAAGGAAAATCGCAAATGTTCTAATTATACCATAAAGTTCAAAAGATTAAACCAATTCTATACGAAAGGAAGCAACTGAAACGAAGAAAACAATGTAGAATGAAATGCTCAATCGTGTTACTAGAAATAGACTAACTATATTGATATCTTATATTGACCAACAAATTCTTTTATAACTATAGTTTTACAGTGAAGAATGTGAACAAAGCGCGCTTTACTAGTTAATTCCGCGTACCTACATTCCATTGAATCTACTAAGCAGCGAACGTAAAACGCGAATAAATGGCGCTTCTACAGAGGCGTACCTGCTATACATCTCTTGAAGCATTCTGTGCTGTTTGATCGTAATAGACGCCTCCCACACGTCATTCTGAATACTGGATAGGCCCTGATCAGAGAAAGATCGGTTAATGGTCTTGTGCGGCGGAGAGGCACCTGATCGAGGGACGCGCGATTTCGGGCCTCACCGCGCCACCGTGGCCTGCGGGCTGCGCGCGCGCCGCGCCGCCTTCCGCCCCGCCGCGCTCCTCGGCCGGCCTCCGGCTTTGGGCCTGCGACGTCGACCTGCAACCACACACACTTGCGCTCAAATATCGTGACCGGATCTTACACATGGTGGAAATTTATTGCAACTACGTTTCATGTGTGTGATTCAGGTTCTAGTAAAGCGAAAAGGCCGTGGCGCCACAAGCGAGTCACTTACGCTGCTTCGGGTGGGGCCAAAACGGAGTGTCCGGAAGAAGAGGGCGGGCTGGCCGTGTTGGACGGCGCGGGGTGCGGGCGCGGGGCGCGGTAGGGGCGCGTGCGAGGGCGCAGGCCTCGCCGCCCCACGGCGCGCCGGGGCGGCGGCGACGCCGGCGCCGAGTCGCGGACCGACGACTCCGACTCGACATTCATTGGCTGGATGTCGTGGATGCACGACCACTGAAACATTCATTAAGAGTTCACGTCAGAGCTGAATTAACTTATTTATTGAGGCATAACTGCCTCCGTGGCCGAACGGTTACCATGCCGGACTGCCACGCAGAGGTCCCAGGTTCGATTCCCGGGCCGGGAGAAATGTTTGTATGGCTTACATTTATTTCTCTCGTGTGTTTGGGTGTAATTTGTGGTTGTCTATGTGTGTGTCCATGGCACCCGTGACACGTTTCCCTAGTGCGGGGCTATGTTGAGTGTGTGCGTTATTTATTTATTCATTTCATAGGTTAACAAATTACATGTGAAATGTCAAATTTACAACCTAAAGATTAGATCTAGGCTTCGTCAATAAGTACTTAAAAAAAATGGGAATAACAAGAGATTTCGCCAAATATTCTAGAATTAGAAACAATTGAAATGATTGTGAAATTACGCAACAATTGGCCAATCACCATCATGGAAAATTAGGCCATGCAAATTTAGTCCTAGTCACAGTAAAAAAAAGAAAGCAGTTCAAATTATTTTTATTTTCGTACGAAAAATACTACTGACACAAATAATAATAAATATAATAATTTCTTTATTCATCAATAACTTTCTCTGTTCTGAGAGACTTCGATCCAAATGAACTTTGTATTAATGTATTAATATATAATCATTTATCGCTGGTTTTCGAGACCCTACCTAGCTATCCATTGGTTAAAATAATCATACATTCGGCATACGATTCGTCACATGTGATCACCATGTTTCAGCTTCCTTCAATTAGATTTTTTCAGTTAGGGTCGCCTCAAATTGGCGCAGCGACGCGATGCATCCTGCCGTCAGCAGCTTGTGCTTTACTTTTTTATGTTAAATGCAAATAGATATTCACTTATTTAGTGTAATTTGCTTGCCTACGAAAATAATGACTTAATAAAAATAAATTAATAAATATCCCTGCTTTTTTGTTAAAACTTGTTTTTTTTTACAAGATAATGATGTGGGGAATTTTTGGTCAATAAGGACTTTGTCAGCGAAAGCGGCAGAGGTCTCGGTGTAAACGACGGGTTGACTACGTCGTCTTCGGCAAGGCGCCGTAGTTTACCAAAGGGGGCAGGCGACCCGATGTATATGCGCCATTACTCTTTTCTTATTTTGCAGTCATAGAAAATATATTCATTTAGTAGAGAATGAGTCCTGTATTAATTATTACAAATGCATTAGCATTTTGCAACGCTTTCTGTATCTTCTTTTCAATTTTTTATTGAAAAAAAAAAGCATCTCAGAAATAACTTTTAGGAAACAAAGTTTATGTTGCATTGTTGGTTGTAATGCAGTGCCACGTCGCGTCGCTGCATATTTGAGGCAAGCCTAAGGTTGCAATTATAGAAAATCATCGACCTATTGCTAGAAATAGCAAAGTGGCTTCTACAAAATCGACTAATTTGCAACAACTGTTACCTCATCCTTAAGGACATTAGAATATAGGAATACGTGATCATATGAACTTACCTCTGATCTATCGTCATGGCTTATATTCCTGCTTAAAGCACTCCAACCCTGGGGATGTACCTATGCCACCAAACAAAATTAATTTTCATAATTAAATTAAAATTAGTAATATTACTATCATTAAAAATAAGTTAGACGAATGGGAGAAGCTAACGTGCCATCTTGGACAATGTACTAAAATTGTAACATAGACAGGTAATATAGAAGATGAAAGCAATCACTGTTGGACGTACACGGAGGAAGGTAGCACATGTCAAAGTGCAATGCAAAAATTTGGAGATTTTGCTGACAGGCATTCCGTCACTAGAGACATGCATAAAGTGACCATACGTCCCGCTTTGATCAGGACAGTCCCGGTTTTAAACTTTGTGTCCCGCTGTCTCCAAAATACTTTAAAAAGTCCCATTTTGACTAAACAGGACAAATATGACAAGAAATTTTAAAAAATGGCGCGAAAAATATATAAAGTCACCACCGGACTACACGGTTTTTTTAAATTTTTAATCATTGAACATTTCTAATCCTTTAAAAAAAATTTAACACTAAACATTTCGTAACTATCACAAACATGTGTTTTATTTATATGTCCCGCACTGAAGAAAAAAATAATGATCACGTTAGACATACATAATACTGCCCTCCTTGTCATAACTAACAATTGGTAATTTTCAAGAACTTTGGCAAGAACAAAAGACTCTTGGCACCTAAAGTTTTATTTCCTTTGTAAAATGTCAATTATGCTCATTTTGCTTAGCAATAAAACTGAAACTAAATAAGATATGAAGAAACGCTTGTAGGGGGTTGTAGACCTTGTTTCGCTTACTCCAGATACGTTAATAACTCTATTGCGCTTAAAATGTCGATTACGTTAGTTATGATAAGGAGGGCAGAATATCAATGCATATCATTATCATATACAAATTGAAAAACAAAATGCGAGTGCAACAAAATGATATGGATCAATTTAATAGTGATTTAAGTTTTTTTTTCCTTCCCGACTTCAAAAAAAGAAGGAGGTTTTCAATTCGACTGTATGTTTTTTTTGTATGTATGTTACGCGATAACTCCGGTATTTGTGAACCGATTTTCATGATTCTTTTTTGTTGGAAAGAGGGTACCTCCATAGGGATCCCATTTCATTATGAAGAAAATAATCCACCTCTAAGAGTGGGTGATCACGCATGAACATTCATTTTCATAAATAGCGCCTAAATTTTACTTAAGGAGCAATTATTTTAATGGTTGGTTTTGGTATTCTCCAATTCAAGGCGTTTTTCTCTCTCAATATACTATGAGTAGTGAGAACCGATTTTTATTATCTCCTGTGTCAAGTCCTGTATAGTGGCGAACTAGGGGATATTTCAATAAAACTTGGCAAATAGATGTGATTCCAAGTACTTTTGAGGTCGGTTTTTTTAGTATTCTGTACTGAGATTATTAATAATATCAAGTGGCGGGACGAACAAAAGTATCGATACTTTTTTATAATATCAAGTTACGAACAAGTCGTGCGCCTGATGGTAAGCTACACGCCTGTCCATAACAGTTGCAGTGCCACTCAGAGCTTTCATAGCAAAGATTTGAGGGGCACTGCCACTGCGCCCGTAATCCTGAGACGTAAGTTGACAAGCCTCGTGTGCCTGTAATTTCACCGGCACCCTTACCCTTCAAAACCAAAACACAGTAATGCTGACATTGCTGCTTGGCGGCAGATATAGGTAAGGTGGCAGTACTTCCCTGGACGACTCTTTCACAAAGTGCTCTACCGGTATTAACAGCTCTACTGCTTAGTAACATTACTATATATTAATCAGTAATATATTAATATTACAGATTATTACGTAATAAATAGTAGGGACTAAAATGTTTTATTGTTGTTATTTATATGCACTATTATTGATAATTGTAAAGCTTTGTACCCACCTGTAAAGAACTCACGACTTCTGCGTCGTTCCCCAATGGAAAATCGGAAACGAATTCAACGCGGTTCTCTGTTCGTTTCCTTTCAAACAAGTGATCGTACATCGACGCTATTGGAATCACCTGTTGGCTCATCTGCATCAATCTGTACAGGTTCGGCTGAAAAAAAAAAATGTTGTGTCAATCAAAAGGTAAACTTAACGGAAAGCTAATCGCGTAGCCGAGAATGATCAGTTAAAGTTTGAAAAATAAAGGCAATATTAACACTGTTCTTCGTCTTACATGGTTATTCAGCATATATAAAAAAAAATTGCTTGCGAGGCTGCTGCCAAACGGATTGCAAGCAGCTACCGCCTTGCACTTAGCTCAGATACTTAGTGTATTTGTTGATATTGAAATGGAAGCACAGATGTTACTTGTAGCTTGTCATTGTATTGATTTACGATTTACGAACATTTACGATTTCAAATGCTGACTTTCTTTTTTATTAAGGAAATAAACACCACTACCAAAGTCCTCCATTTTAATTTGTCAACAAACTCACGGGTTTAATCCCCGACTATACTTTGAAAATTGTTATATTCTTTCGCAATTACAAAAAAAAATTAAGAAACTTGTGCAAATGTGAAATAAATGCGTCGAGAAAATTTTCACCAGCCGTTTTCTTGTTTTACCACTATGTTGATTAAACCCTCAAGACGCCTGCAGTCGAGTACATGACTTCATACAGTTGATCACGACTGCATGTGTGCAACTACAAACATACAGTCCATCTGTAAACAGCCTAAGTTCTGTCATGAAACTCTATTAAACTCTATTAAGCAATTTTTTTGTTTTTACATAAAAATAGTTCAGTATGTGCTCAACATTCGCTCATCCAATTCATTTAAACGAGCAGCCTAATATATATTAACATGTCCTTAACCTTTGTAACGACTTGCCTTAAATCCATGTAAATCTTGAGCCAAAGTTGACAAATTCAAGTCATGTATAATAACTAATAAGCCTCCAGTGGTGCACATAACCATTTGTTTAGCATCCGGTGACAATCTGCATCGCATCAGGCCTGACGCATGAAATACTCTTTGGTATACCAAGTTATATTCTGTGTAAGAGTTGATATCCCACGTGTATATGCTGCCGTCAAGACCAGATGTGACAAGCAACTTGTCTTTCACTGAAAATTCTATATTTTTGACCCAGTTTGAGTGGCCAAGCAGAGAGCGTATCTTCTTGCTTAAGTTTCGGACATCCCATAGAGCTATTGTTGTGTCATCTGAACAAGTAGCGAACATTCTTCCATCTAAGAATCTGTAAATTTATGGAATTGTGTATGCTTAGGAAGTGGATGGTCATCGTCGGAAATATTAATAATCGAAAATAAACACACACATTTCTCGTCTTTAGACAGACTATTTAAAACTGCAGCTTTTAAAAATAAAATTAACATAAATGGCTGTCCAAGATTTTTAATACCAAATCGCTAGATGTCTTCGTGTAGTATTAAATTTTGACCATTTTTAAACACATATTAGCAATAAAAACATTTTTGAAATTTTTTGTGAACAGCTGTTTAGCATTTAAGCAACGATATATTGAAAATGTGGCGGTTCGCAACTTGCACTATACTGGCATTAAACACTTGTCTTCACATACGTGCCTCTACCTCTACCTCTTTACATAGGCTATGAGTTTTCTGTACACAACATGGACAATATACAAAATAAAAGTTTTGAATTGAAAAATGTAATTTTAGTTAATCTGAAAACATACTATACATTTGAGAGTATATAATTTAATATCAGAACTTACTTAACACAGTTTACACAGTCAGAGTGTGCTCCATTGACAGAATGGATCCTCTGATGCGTGAGAGGATCAAATATTTGGATAGATTTCTTTTCACACGCAGCCACCAAAAGAGAACTGCAAAAAAGGAGATTTTGGTGACATATGCAAATTTTCCTACTTATACCATTATAGTATATTTTCTATAGAGGATTTAGTAAAACTGTAACGTCCACAATATGCCGACTTCGTATTGGTCATACTTGCACCCCAGTCCATCTGGCAAAACTTAGAATATGGGATATCTCAATTTGTGAATGTGGCCTGGATGAAGGCACCCCAGATCACACATTTTTCAGCTGCCCTATCAGAACATGTTCCGTATATGATAGTCTTCCACCTTCCATTCCTCGCCCCATGACTTTCAAGTTTCTGTTATCTGTTTTTACAAATCCCCTTGTAGAATTAATATCTGATTTTATTAGTACTAACAAACTTAAATTATAAAACTAATTTACTTATATTAACATATTTTGTAATGGTGATGGTATATTGTGTTGTTTTGTATTGTTCAAAGCCAGAATAGACTAAAGAGCAGTGTTAATCAATTAAACATAAAAAAAATAATTCCCATGACTGACTTGAATTCTTCAAGAAAACCAGAATTTAAAGAATAGAATAGAATACAGTATATTTTAAGCACTACTACCTACTTCATTGTTTACCAATTTTATTAAAACTTAAAAATTAAACTTAAATTAAATTAAACTTTTAAATAATGTTTGTACATGATAACATTCCTATCATAAATTCTTTTACCACAGTCAACAATTATAAATTTTAATCATTAGTATTTGTATAATATTTTATATCTAAATACCTTTGTGCAGCATAATATAAATAAGGTCACCTTTATTTGAATGTCATGAACGATAAATTTATTAATTGAAAATAAATTATGTACCTCTGCAATTATATTACCTTAAAATGATATGTGTAGGCCTTAAGAGGAAAACTATATTACAACATTGAATATAATCAGCTACATTCTGGCTAAAAACCATATGTTTAAATCTTTTTGGCCATTACATTAATAAAAGTTGGATTTAGATTTATTTTGTAAATAGACTGGCAACTTTAAAGCCAAACTCGGCCAATGAATTGTTTTCTTACCCTTCCGGAGAGAATTCAAGGTTGAACACCCCTCCAGTAGGAAGTGAGTTCGCTTGCTCATAGTCCCACGAAGCGATAGGTTTCATGCCGCAGTATAAGCTACGAGCGAGAGCATCTCCAGCCCCCAAAGGCGTCCCGAAGCCGGTTTCCCGTCGAATAAACCGGTACGGGTTAAAGGCAGAATATCTCGCCATAAACGACGAATTATCTGTGCTACCATATACTAAATCTATGGTACTATCCATTGTGATCATAACTTCACGTTACATAGACGAATGACTAAATCACAATAAAACTAACAATTGAGAACATGGCACATCAGTCTAAAGAAATCCTGTGTATGTAGATAGTAAATAGTTTAGGCCTACATTTTATTTTATCGACAAAAATAGAGAAAAATCGATATTCACAAGCTGCTCAAGTTTATGACAGACCAAATAGACATTGCCATTTAAAAATTTAATTATTACCAAAAACAAAAAATTGTGTTGCTATATTGCCATTATTCTAAACTACTAAGACATCAAGTTGTATTACCTTCCTTTATTTTTTCCATCCTCTAAGTATTGCCCACAGAACATGTGGACTTTCACATTTCATTTTTAGCAAGAATTGCATTAACGTCTCATGTTTAACTGCCTCCGTGGCCGAACGGTTACCATGCCGGACTGCCATGCAGAGGTCCCAGGTTCGATTCCCGGGCCGGGAGAAATATTTGTATATTTATTTGTCTCGTGAGTTTGGGTGCAATTTGTAATTGTCTATTTGTGTGTCCATGGCACCCGCGACACAGAATTTCCCTAGTGCGGGGCTATGTCGAGTGTGTGCGTTATTATTATCATGTTATATTCTACCAAGCATAGGTAACACAAAAGGGGTTTTATATCTATTATCAAAGTCTTTATTCAGTTCATTTAGCATTCTATAATCCACTGTATACTTAACATTAGGATAAAAGTAACATTATTTTTCTTAATTCAATTACTTAATAATTACATCTATAAATAATATCAAAATATAAAGCATCATCAGTAGAATGTCACCAAGTGTTGGGAGGTAGGATCCCTGTTGGTGGTGGTATGTGACCAGTATTTAGAACATTTTGCAGAAACACTTCCAGTCGTGTCTTTGGGCCCCCTTCATCAATATTTTGTAGAATAGACAAGTAATCTGTGCTTATTAGTTTTATTATCTTTGTGAATTGTCTTCCATAGCACTTGAAAAATTCTGAACCACAGACATGGAAGAAGTCATGGAGTAATGTAGCACTGATGTCTGGCTCTGGTTTTAAATTTATAAATGAGGCAAGCCACTGCCAACCATATCTTGGACCATGAGGGTTACCAGTGTTTAGAAATCGTGGTGTTTTAGCTATCCAGATGGCACAACGTAGTCTGAAAATTCCTGACATCCTTTTTAGAAATTTATCTTGTTTTTCTACTACCCCTTCGTCATTGTATGTGTAGCCTCTGGATAGATAGAACTCCTTGTCTGTTTGGCCTTCCTTCTGAGGCAGAAACATTGGTACAAGGTAAGGACATTGTCTATGAAAGTAAGCTTCTAATAATTTGCCAAATTCAGGGAATTGGGACCACAGAGCTACAGTTACTGATGCTAGTGGGAATGCAGATTCTGGGTTACTCGATACAAGAAGATCTCCTTGTCTTACTATCTTCTTGGCTAGCAATGCAGTACAATATGCTAAGCCCTGTGGATGTTGTGTAGCAGCTACATAAATATCCAGCACTTGGACTCTTTCTCCTCTGAGTAACTTACACAATTTGTCAAACTTGTCTCTTATATGTGCTCCACTTAGAGAGGATAGAGCATTTACAGGAGTATTTACAGCTTTCTGACAATCAAATCTAAATTTTTTCAAATTAACATTTTCTAGCAATTCCTTGTACTGAGCTTCATAGCTTTCTAGAAACTGTTGAAGTTGTTGATAGTAAGAATAATTTTTTGCAGAATAAAATAGTGGGCCCACTATTTGCTGTGATAACTTTTGTTTTTGTTTAGCTAATTCAGCATCTTTAGCTTCCTGGGCTGCATTTTCTTCCATCTCTTTCCTTCTAGCTGCTTCTTCTTCTTCCTTCTTCTTTAAATTTTCTCTCTGTTGAATTTCATTTAGTTCATCAACTATTTTCTTTCTAATATTTTCTATATTTAAGTACAGTAATTCAGCTTGTTTTACATCATTATCTGAAACAGAGCCTGTTTTGCACAAATCCATGATTCTATTAATGCTGTTGATTACAGCATTGATTGATGTTATATATTTTTCGCATACAGTCTGTGCATGTTCTTCTATCTGCAGGAGTGTGGTGATTTCATTATAGCAGATGCAAATTTTTGTTTGACTGTCTGTGATGGATGCAAATCGAGCTGTTGCTCTGTTTTGCTCTTCTAATATTCTATTCATGTTCTCAATGGTCTGTTGGTTAATCATTTGACTCTTCTGTTGATCTAGTCGGGCCTTTTCCAGTACTGACTCATTGTCATTCTCCTGTAGCTCTTTTAACATCTGAAGCTTCCTAGCTCTCAGTTCAAGGGCTCGGCGCTCGCACTCTTCGCTCTGTTTCATCCAATACTTCCTCATGCTTTCAGCTCTATTTGATATCATCTTTTCAACTAGATTGTTGAACAATTCCTCAGAGCTTTCCTGTAGTTTTGTCTCGTATTCTTTTATAATCATCGACTGTCGAAGGTCATCTCGAATTTTGTCTTCTAACAGGTTTTCTTCATTTTTGTTTTCTTTGTCGTTATTATTACGTGGATCATCAATGAAAGTTTCTTTTTTTACTGGGCTGTTAGGCCCGATGGTGACTTCTTTAACGTAAGGACTAATTTCAGCGGCCTTAGTAAGCGCTGAAATACGCAACCTCTCGAAATCTGCAAGTGCATCGCTGATGCTCACATTGCCTTTTCTGCTACTGCTCTTTATATCACTTACATCGCTGAGATCAGAAAAATAGAAGGAGTCGTTCATTTTTTGGAGTAGTACTATACCGCGTTTTAGAGTTATTTTTCACTTTACGTCATTAACAGATACAATTAATGTGCGTCCAAAGAAAAAATATGGTTGTTATAAATGAAATACCACTCGATTCAAATAAAAGCACACAAGATCATAAACGTTACCGCCGATAGATCATTTTATGACTTAAGTCAATTCAATTTTTGTAGGTTTTGGAAAGATGAGGACAGGACAACATTTGTGTTGAAAAGTTGAAAATGAAAATTGAAGTGACAGATAAATAAGGGTAATTATAAACGACCGATCATGCGGCACATTTTTTGCAGTTATCGTCAGACAGAAGTGAAAAATACAAAATTTATACCACACCAATATAGAACACAAAATTTGAGACTCGTATTTTCGTTCCAAAATGGTAAAAGTTCAAATAATGAATACTTCAATTCAAATGAGATGTATGATATTCGCTGTTTGAAAACATCTGTGCGAGCATGTTGGCCATCATGTAGCCATTATATTATATAGGTATATAATGTTGCCAGACCATAAAAAAGAAATTGGCGCGAATTTCGGTATGACAGATAAACAGCTGTCGTGAAGTGTCGTCTTTCATATGAAAATGAGCTGGCTGCCGAAAAATTGTTAAATTTATCGAAAATGGTTCTTCAAAATACTGGAAAATATAGAGCAGATAGAGAAGATTCTAACAAGAAAGATGCAGGTCCATCCTCGGGTCCCAGGTCTGTGAAATTCTCGATCACACATGCAACTATCTGCAAACTAATTTGAAGTACTTTCGTTGTTATTTCAAAGCGTAAATAATTGTTATTTTGTGTGATCTAGGGAGGAATCTTCGGAGTCTCGTATTCGTGTGGCTTTGGAGAACGATAGAATCGATTTTAAGTATGGATTCGATAGAGTACGGGACGCAAAAGAGAGGACAGGTTACCTGATCAACATGCACACGGTAATCCAAGAAAACTTTCCTCTAAGAAATATATACGAGCTTTTTAGTTTAAAATCCAAGTAGCTTTGTTCTTAAGCAAACTGCTTTATATACACGTTGATTGGGCATTAACGATCTTACTTAAAAAAAGGATTAATCATCAACTTAAGTACAAAACTAACTTCTTTCGTGTTGGTACCATAGGTCTCCTATTGATAGTCTCACTAAGTTCCTTTCTTCATAGTAAGGCTATATTGAAGGCAATGCAGTGTGACTGCTGTTATTTTCTTTCTTTATTAACTGAAAATTAACTCAAATTGTTCAAAGCCTTTTTTGGGTGTGATTGTAGAAGCAGTTATTCTTATGTGCTTTTGAATATAATCAAATAATTGTCCATAAGTGATAGAAAAATGAGTTTTGACATTACAGGCAGAAATTTTAGATGAAGATAAGCGCTTAGTAGCTGCAATGGACTACTACTTCATAGAAATGGATGGTACACGGTTTAAAGTGTCATTATCCTTTCAACCATACTTTCTCATTCTGGCTAGAAAGGAGTGTGAGCAAGAGGTCATACAGTACTTGTCTAAGAAGTTTGCTGGTACTCTGCATAAAATTGATATAATTGAGAAAGAAGATTTGGATTTGGTTGGTATTATTTTGTTTGAATTGCGTGTTCTAGCATAAAAGGTTCTTAAGATACGATAAAAAATTCTTTTTTACACATATTGTTATTATATATTAATCAATTTATGTACTAAGTTGGTATTGATGTTCAGGACTAGTGTAAACCAGCAGATGGGAAGGCATATTAATTATTAGACATTAAATTTATCAATGTATATTCTATGCAATTTCATTTGCAATAAGATATAAATTTCAATGCTCTGGAAGTGACTTTGGAGTATCGCAGCGCATTTTTCTCTGCGGCATTGAAGAGCACGTTGGATACCACAGTGGGCGATGCCGATGCGCATGCGATGTAATACATAGATGGTGCGGCCGAATCTACCTGAATTGAATCTACGCTGGCAGCATTAGGCTAATCGACACATGCATTAACATAAGGGATGTACTCATCAATGTGGTCTCTAGATCCTCTTCGACGCTCTCCCCGCCTTTTGCCGTCTGCGCTAGATCTTGAGTTTTTGTGCCTGTATGTTTGTGTATAGACGACAATGATAACATTAATGTATTTTATAGGTCAATAATATAAATATTGTTAAAATGCCTTTATTTCATAGGTAAGCAAATTACTCTTCAAACACTACTACTCATTAGTAAGGCAGATTTCTCTGTGAAAATTAATAAGAAATTCTAGGGGTTGCTCTTATGTAAATAAACTTTGTTCATCATGTTTATGATTCACAATATTAAATTCAAATATCACTGAAAAAGACAATTTGAAAGTGCTAAATGGGTCACTACCATGGATTTTTGTCATCCAAGTATGCTGCATTAACTATTAGTATAAATAACTTTTAGTATAAAGTTTTTGTTTCATTAGCATTAAAACTAGGTAAAGAAATAGATGCCTATTATCACTATGGATGATGGAAAATGGAATCCAGACAATTCACGTACATTTTTAGTGCTTTTTGTTAATTAAAAACAGATTAAAATGATTTTTAATTATCCTTCTATTGTATCGATGGCATACACTATAATGCTTCCCATCATGGTGAAAGGATTTGCCCAATCGGCGTAGGGTACACGGCGATTGTAGCCCAAGTTGCGCCAGACTTACAGGAAAGGAATAGTACTTCGTGCGGGGAGGTTCTTTTCGTGCACCGCAATTGAAATGATAATAACAATATAATTATTAATTACAGAAGTAAAAGCTACTTTAGGATTATGGTTGTAACTGTTAAACAATAAATAAGTCATTATAGATGTATCATCATCAACCCATTTATATGTCCCACTGCTGGGCACGGGTCTCCTCTTAGGCGAGGGTTTAGGCCATAGTCCGCCATGCTGGCCCAATGCGGTTTGGGGACTTCACACGTTTCCCGAGGTTTGTGAACCTTCTTCGACTTGCCGGTTTCATCACGATGTTTTGAACTCACAGCCTCTACTTGAAAGGCAGCAGATCAAACCATAAAGCTACCACGACTTATAGATGTATCAAATGAAAGATTTTAGTATTCAATATCTAAACTGTTAAACATTGCAGCTGAATCATCTCTCCGGCTTAAAACAGCGGTACATAAAACTCTCATTCATGTCGCAAAACGAAATGATGAAAGTCCGTAGAGAGATTCTTACAGCTGTTAACAAGAACAAGGAGAGGGAGAAGAAAGACGCAATTTATGCTGAAATGTTAACCAACGCTTTGACCAGTGCAGCCGCTATAGAGCATGCTAAGAAAACCACTGATCATATGGAGAATATTTTAGATATAAGGTATACTTATAATTTTTTGTATTTCTTTTTTCAGTTATTTACCAAAACTTAAAATTATAGAGTACTTAAATCTAACCATGTGTGTGTGTGTGTGCACTGACTGGCCACATGACGAATTTGCAAATGCAGTGCTCCAAGTTGTAGCAGTAGTTGTAAAACAATTGTAGAAAGCATCCTGTTTTGGTAATTAATATAGTTTATATTCCGAAAATTTTTCCTCAAAAAATTCTTGCGGCCTATAACATTTTTTTTATCAAATGTGTTTTAAGATGTAAATATACCGCATTAGGGATGAAATGAGATCCTTTTAGTGGGTATATACGTAGACGGCATCAGTCCTTTTTTTTTTTTTTTGATGGGGGAAGTCTTTATGGGATACCCGTGAGCCCAGGGAGACTCCGGGGTTATGTGGGGACTCTCCCTCCAGACTGGAGGGCCTACCCCACTAAAACCCCCCTGGGTTTCCCTCTCGCCGGTTGAGTCGGCGCCGTGGGATCGGTGAACATTCACCACGACGCCGCCCGGCCGCCCTAGCTTGCGCCAGGGCTCCCGCGCCAACGGAGGGGCGAGTCGGTTGTCCTCCGACCCGCTCCCCAGACGAGTGAGGCCGTGCAATGCAGGCTCCGGAGTCCCTTTCCAGAGCCCGCTGGCCTCACTAGGGGATCAGGCGTGCAGCGAACTGCCTTCGCCTTCTCCCCGTACGATGCTAGCTAACCTAACTTAGCTATCTTAACTCACGTAGTTGCATACAAAGCTAAGCCAAAAAAAATACGTAATAAATAGTGACTATGGATATGTACGGGGGTGAAGGGCGGCAGAAAGGCGGCGGAAGAAATGAACTTAGCTTCATTCACAAAAAAAAACAAACTTTAGGTGCCATCTCAAAAGTTGCAAAAATGCAAATGCATTGCTTTTGTTTATGATAAGGATGGCAGTATTGCTTAGCCCAGGTTCTTCATTCAGCATTAGATTTTTCTTCTTATTGTAGAGCTAGGCTCTTATCGGTGAAGTACGACGACTCGAGTTGACGACTTCGGTGGCTTAACGGTTTACACTGTGGGCGCTAGATGTGGAGGTTCCGGGTTCGATTCCCAGTAAGACCAATTTGGGAAATGAATTCTTCAAAATTAATTCGGGTCTGCGTGTTCTGGAAAGTGCCGCACAGTGAATTACGTTGTTCTGGTACTCATAGTACAGGGAATTCCCTAGTTTGAGACCAGACAATTGTTGTGGTTGTCTGGCACATTAAACCGTCTCTGTTTAGCGCCCTAACTTTGATTTCCTGGTACGACATCATATTAACTTTTTCCCTTGTCTGATCTAAATTATTTGGTCTCGGTTGCCCTCTGCCTCTTTCTCCTTCTATGATGGTTCTAAGAAAACTGTCGTGATGTATCAGATGCCCAAACATGTTTCCCCTTTGGTCTCCATCCTCTTTAATAAGCTTCTATTTTCTTGCACTATTCTTAACATCTCATTGGTTTTTCTTTCCGACCAGCTAATTCCCTGCATTCTTCTCCAGCACCACATCACAATTGCTTCCAATCGCTCTCTGTCTCTCCGTGTATCCATGTCTCACTACCATACAATACAATAGTTTCAGAAAAACAAATTACGATAATTAGAAAGAGTACATTCCTACTGTGAAAATTGTTCGATATGTCTTTACGTATAACAAAGTACTTGCTATTGTTTTTTAGAAGACGAGTAGAACATCTATAAGAGTAGAACAAATTATACCTAAGCTCTAAATTTATTTCCAATAACGAATTTTGGTATCAACCTTACTTTTTAAGCAATTACTTTTTAGTCAAAACCCGTTGTGGCCTTTGATAGGCATTTTGGTAATCGTTTTCCCACAATGTCCACAGTGAACAGTGTAGCTGTCCCTACACTAATGATGTCATCAGTCCACTTCTTTATTGGCTCTACGCTTTCCATTTGGATACCTTCATGCTGTTATCGGAAGTTCAATTATGTATTTCCTTTTCTTTCAGGGAACATGATGTACCCTACCATGTAAGAGTGTCAATAGATGTGAAAATATTTTGCGGTACATGGTACACAGTCAAGAGTAGAGGTACTGACCCACCTATATTCACAAAACGAGATGATATCCTTGAAAGACCAGATCCAATTGTACTGGCATTTGATATAGAAACCACTAAATTGCCATTGAAGTTTCCTGATTCACAGACGGATCAGATTATGATGATTTCATATATGATTGATGGACAGGGCTTCTTGATTACTAATAGAGAGATCATTTCTACTGATGTTGAGGACTTTGAGTACACTCCGAAGCCTGAATTTGAAGGGTAAAGCGACAGTTCCTTGAGCTTGTTATTCACACGGCTATTTGTATTTGCGTATTTGACATATTTGGCAAACTGTCATCTTGTGTAGTTAACATGTGTGATAATTTATTTGCCTTGTTTGCCCATTCGAAAAATATAGCAAACACCAAACTCGCGATACCGCTCGATGTTCATTTTCTCGACGCACATCAAAGGAGCCAAAAAGGCAAATACGCAAGTAAACCATCCACACCATTGTCATATTCATTATTTTAACTCCTAAAGGTCTATCCACACATATCCGGGCCTTGCTCCGTCAAGGGCTCAAAAAATATCGTTGTGTATATTTTGTATGAACTCGTTCACACATGTCCGTGTCCGGGCCGACGCCGGCACGGGCCCGCAGTACATACAAACTAGCACGCCCCGTCCACGTCCCGGGCACGGTCCGGATATTTGTGGATAGTCCTTTAATTGGCTCCATGGGTGTAGACGGTCATATTTGTCAGTGTCTACATGTTTGTCTGTACGTCAAATATTTTTCCAAGTACATCATACACCCAATGGCGAAAACAAGTAGCTATGTGAAGTGCCACCATAAGACTGATAAGTTTGTGATTGTTATTTGTATTGTTTGTATGTTACAGGCAATTCATTGTTTTTAATGAGGCTAATGAATTGTCATTGATACAGAAGTTTTTTGATCACATAATGGACGTTAAGCCACACATTTTTGTCACTTACAACGGTGAGTACAAAACAGTTATAATATTATTATTATTAACAAAAATTCGATTGCTTTTATTTTTTGAGAGATTTTTTTGTAGGATTGTAATTTTTCTTAGCATTACGAGTGCACAATACCTACTACGGTCAAATTGGGTAACTTTGAACACTTCCTCAGGTTTTTTACAGATATTAAATTAAAACATTTATTGGTCGAATTAGGTTTTATCGATTAAAAGTGTCATCGCTCCAACGATACAATCAATGATACCGCCAACGTCAATTTAATTAAATACGCTTGCCATAGCGACCAATTTACCATTAATTTGAGGATACCATTTACCAATCAACGTGTACAAACATAATCTGTAGCCCACACACTTTCACTCGTTGAACACCGCGAACGGAAAATGGCCCTAAACTTTCAGAATTTCTAACGAACTTCTAACTGTCAATGTTAAATTTGTAATCGAGAATTTGTCTTTCCGTTTCATGCAGCCGTCAATGTATTCCACAAGTGTTTTCAGAAAAAAAAAGAATCTTCAAACCAGTTTTATTCAAAGTTACACAACTTGCTGGTCCTCCAATCAGATCTATCTATCAAGAACCAGAACTACATTGTGTGTACTTATATTATTTATTCTTGAATACGTTATACTTACGTACGTACGAATACGATGTTTTTACCACCATGACATTCATATATTTTTTTGTGAAAATAGTGTTTAAGATCGAATAACACAAGGAAAAATTCCTACGATCTGCTTGGACTCGAACCAGCGTCTTTTTTTTGAGCTACAGACCAAATCAGCAGATCTTACGATTTTCTCTGTATGCTTGTTGCAGACGTTTTTGAAAAGCAGAAATATTACTCTTTTCTAGGTGACTTCTTCGACTGGCCGTTCGTGGAAGCGCGTGCCGCCGCACACGGGCTCGATATGAAACAGGAGATCGGCTTCAGCAAGGTTACGGCCAGAGACGGCACCTATGCCTGCCGCCCCGCCATGCATATGGATTGCTTATGGTAAATAAGACCACAGTGGCTCAATTCAACACGAGAGATCTCGATTCCCGATTAATTAATAATAATAACGCACTTACTCAACATAGCCCCGCACTAGGGAAACTGTGATTCGTGGGTGCCATGAACATACATAGACAACCACAAATTACACCCAAATTCGCGAGAGAAATAAATGTAGGCCATACAAATATTTCTCCCGGCCAGGGAAACGAACCAGGGACCTCTACGTGGCAGTCCGGCATGGTAACAGTTCGGCCACAGAGGCAGTTAAATCATTCAATTTAAAGGCAATCAATTCATTTCAAGTATGTTAGTTTTTCTGTTGTGACTGTCCTGAGTTTTGGTGATGGTCTATGAAAGTATTTCGTCACCCAGTTAGGTAACTTTACAGCTACCAGCCCTAGCAAGATATGTCGCTATTAACTTTAATTAAATTTGTATTGAATTGATATTTAATTATTTCATAGATTTCATCATAGATGGCGCTACGGCTAAAAAGGCGGTGAAAACCAAATACAAAAATCCGCATGGAAACAAGCACTTGGAAAAATTCGTGAGATCCGTTGGCTCGTTCCGTAGTTTGGTTGGCATAGCGTCTGCCACGGTTTGTTAGAAAACGTCGGTTCGAATCCGGCCGGATCGAAGGAATTTTTTCTAAGTGTCCGATCTTTGTATTAATAATTATAAGAAACTAGTGGAGTAATTTCGCAAAAAATATTCTAATAAAATTGTCCTAACATGTCAAATATTACTTTTGATATTAATATATATTTTTTAACTTTATCTATTTTACATCTTCCTCTCTTTAGTGTTTTGTTATTTCCTCACATTGTGAGAGAAAAGCACTATATAGGCCTCGGCGGGTACGAGGATTGCTTGACTCGTATGAAGTCGTATGGCATTCGGCCTTGTGACTCATACCTTATTTCGCGGCCTCTGCAATAATGTACTATATTTTTCTAATTGAAAACATATTTGTAAATGTATTGACAGCACTGCTAAAAGTAACTGAATTTATATTTTTTTAATTTACCTGGAAACGTTATTTATTACTATTTACAGTTGGGTAAAAAGAGACTCTTACTTGCCGGTTGGATCTCAGGGCTTGAAGGCTGTCGCCAAAGCCAAGTTACGATATGATCCAGTGGAGCTGGATCCTGAAGACATGTGCACAATGGCGGCTGAACAACCACAGGTAAAATTTTGGCTTCAATTTTGCTTAAACTGACACTGAATTATCGAAAGCCCGTATTAGTAAAATACGGTTCTAAATCCGGTTGCAGTTTTTAAGGGAAGGGTGCTAGTGAAAATACAGACACACAATTTACGTCTCAGGGTGACGGGTGTAGTGACAGTACCCCTAAGATTTTTGTAATTTCAAGTTCTGAGTGGCACTGCAACTGTTATGGACAGGCGTGTCGCTTACCACCAGGCGCACGATTTGTTTGTGCCGTCGCTTGGTATTATATAAATAAAATAAAAGCTTCATTTTACACAATTTACACATCTCTATAAAATATTGCAGTTTCGTTGGTAATTGAGGGTCGTCGATGCTATTTCCATTGCTATTTTTTTGTGGAAAAAAAATTAACTTTGTTTTTTTGGTGGCAAATATTTTATAATTAACATATTAGAACTTGAGATTGTAAGAACATAGTTAATCGATTGCTGAAAAAAATGGATCATAAGGTGGGAAATAATTCACCTTTATTTGATTCAGGGTTATGACGTGTCTAAGTAAATCCTGACTTCGAAATCTTCTTATCGTGTCGTTGGCATACACTATAATGCTTGCCATTTACCAGGATTTGCCAATCGGCATAAGATATTCGCCGATTGTTGCCCAGGATGTGCCAAACGTACGGGAAAGGAATGAGATGTCGTGGTGGGGAGACACCTCTCGTGCACTCCACCACTTCGAAATGATTTTCAAAGATTCGACAGAAAATATATGCGTATTATTGATTGCTTATTTACTGCCTCTGTGGCCGAACTGTTACCATGCCGGACTGCCACGCAGAGGTCCCAGGTTCGATTCCCGGGCCGGGAGAAATTCTGTCATGAGTTTGGATGCATTGGGTAGTTTTAAGAACTCTGTGTCATATTTACTGCCTCTGTGGCCGAACAGTTGCCATGTAAGTTAAAAAAATGTTTTTTGCAGGTGCTATCTAACTACTCGGTGTCGGACGCAGTGGCCACGTACTATTTGTACATGAAATACGTGCATCCTTTCATATTCGCTCTCTGCACTATAATTCCTTTGGAGCCAGATGAGGTGAGTGTCAACACCAGCAAACCACCATAGTCTCCTGGTAGATGTTATTATTATTATTTCCTTAATGGCGGCCACTAGGCTTGGGCCAGTGTCAGTTTCGAATAATGCAGTCACTTAATGTTGTTGTTGTTGTTCCATCCTCTAAGGCTAATGTCGATCAACAGTGATATCTCTAAAGTACGAGCATGTCATAATTGACAATAGCAACATTTTTCATAATATTTATTATGAGTGAATCTACATACATCTACATACAAACATATATATTCATCTATTATTAAATTTCTTTATATACACATACGAGTATAATGTTGTTTTCCTATTTAAACTTCAACATCTGAACCAGTTCATTTCGAAAAAGCTTAAGAGTAGTCGTCGGTCTGACGTCACGAGTAGTGATGAGAAAATCGATACTAATCTATGTGAATTTGTATGTTTTCAGCTATTATTTGTTATGTACAATATATAATTTAATTATCTAATAAATTATAAATTATATTAGGACATACTGTTTGTGGAAACTTTTCCACGATTTGGATACGAGAGATATATTTAACAATAACTTGGAATAATGAGTAAAAATACTCTAAAAAGCATTCACCCAAGGCCGTTGAACAAAAAACTTAACACTATTCAAAAACTTGTAATGTCGGTTTTTATTCAGGAATTACGTCATACAGATGGGCGGGTCGTTCAAAACTTCAAAACTCAATTTTACTCTTTTTTTTTTTCAACAACGGCTAGTTAAAAAAAATATGAATATGATACTATTATTCCGGATTTAAATCGCGTATATCTGTTTTTTCAAACAAACCGACGTTTCGGGCCCTTTACAGGTCCCATGGTCACGGTTGACTATGAATATGATGACAAAATATGCGTATACAAAGTGAAATTTTATAAAAGCCTGTTGGAAAAATGTGCTACTGTTAATTGCCACCTTTGGTACCTTTTTTTACCTATTATTTGCTAGCATAGAGAGAATCTACATTTTTGTTCAGTCCGTTTAGTAGTCATCATCATCAACCGTAGTCTACACTAACACTAATCCAAGTGCTTATCGGAGTCGTCCCATGTTATCCTAAGGTTATGAACGTTTCCAACATCAACACACCTTGTCTTTTCCTACAGGTACTCCGCAAGGGTTCCGGTACACTTTGTGAATCCCTACTAATGGTGCAAGCGTTCCACGCCAATATCGTGTTCCCAAACAAACAAGTGGAGGAGTTAAACAAACTGACCACCGACGGGCACGTACTCGAGACCGAGACTTACGTAGGTGGACACGTTGAAGCGCTCGAGTCCGGTATGTAACGCTAATATCAATCTAGCACATAGGTTCAAAAACTTGTTGGCTCACCGCCCACTTCGGCAAGATAAAAAAATTTCAACGCACAACACCACAAAAAATAATTGAAAACACGTATTTTTTTATATTAAGTTAACACAAAAAAAACACAAGAAAATTTATTATATATTATATAATGTATATTACAGAGCTATTTTTAAAATACTAACACCGAAAAAGTGTCAAATAGTACAACAAAAACTTAAAAATATTTTTTGGTAAATTTATTGTTTTGTAAAAAGTTATGGAACAAAAGTTGTTGTTTATGATGTTAGTAATATAGTCCTGCGAGGTTGTTAATATATTAAAAATAACCCTGTATATGTAGGTAGTGTAGTTTATATAGATAATTCAGGTTTTTTTTTTAAATGCGGTAGCACCCTCTGGTCAGCATCAAAGCCCCCCAATTGTTTCAGAGGCCCCTACAACCCCCCTAAGACTCTTTAGCGCCTACTGTAGGGACCATTTTGGGAATCTATGATCTAGCAGGATAGTTCATAAGGTATTTCCCCAATATTAAAACCTAGACGATCTTGGTGACTTAACGGTTTGCCCTGTTGGCGTGGGATGAGGACGTCTTCGTTTTGAGTTTTGGTAGGACCAATTTCGGAAATTAATTTTTCAGGTTCTGGTTTGGGTGTTTAAGGTCCCGGAGTGAATTCCGTTGCTCTAATATTATACATGGAATACGTAGTACATGGAATTTCCTAGTTTGAGACCAAGTAATCGATGTGGTTATCTGGTACATTATTATTATTTTTATTATTTGACATTTAGACTTTTTTAAATAAATTTTCACCCATTTATTTGGGTAGGCAATGGTTCCACCATACAGCTTCTTCATATATTTAATATCTTTCCTTGTTTTGTTGGAAAACGCGGTTTTTGACATGTAGGTTTTCTCACTTTTCACTATAAGCTGTTAAGGTTCGTACAATCACCAAAAGGGATGAGTTCATTTAAATGTATAACAAACATTTTATTTTATATCCAAACCCAGAGATTACATTTCAGTAATATGTTTCCTTAATCATGTATTTTGTTAGGAAATGAATCTATTTTTTTGTTTGAAAAAACAAATATACGTGATTTAAATTAGGAAAAATAGTTTCATTTCCTATGTGTAACAATCGCGAAAACCTAAGAACTCGACATGTATTTTGTTATTAGGAGTATTCCGAGCGGATATCAAATGTAAGTTCCGCATAGTACCATCCGCAATAGACAAGCTAATAGAATCCATAGAGAAGACAATGAAACATGCTATAGAGGTCGAAGAAGGTATACCATTAGAGCTAGTGACGAATTTCGATGACGTATGTGCGGAGATACGCGGAAAGTTGCAGCACATGAAAGATCATCCACGAAGAGATGAAAATCCATTGATATACCATTTGGATGTGGGTGCCATGTACCCTAATATTATTTTAACTAACAGGTATGTACAAATTAGTTTCGAGTGTTTTTGGGGCAGGCATGTTCGCGGAAGTTCACACGGATGGCTTCCACGCCAAATTATATTTAAATATATTGACTGTGATGATAAAAAATAGTTTGCGTCATTTATATAGCATCTGGTTTATTAAATAAAAATACGTAGTTTTTAAATATTTTTATTACACACGTTTGTACGTACACTACGTATTTTTATTTAAGAAACCAGATGCTATATAAGTGATTTTCTCTTCGTCCTGTAAAGTTGTCAAAATTGGATAGTACCGGTTGCCAGTTCACAGTCGATATAATAATATTAATACATTGCGCCATCGACTCGCCATTGAAGAGCAGAATACCAAAATATTTCAATGGCAGTTGAATAGTATCTCGATGGCTAGACATTGACAAGCCACTAATCTTAACTTCTAGCAGAATACCAAACGTACAAAGTCCTGCCATTGACACTTTATTCACACATAACTGAGATGATTTAAAATTAGTGATCATTTAGTGAATTAGTATGAAACTGATTTTTAGGTGGATAAACGTGATCGATGAATGAGTGAAGTTTAATCAATCGTATTTTAGGCCCTCACTATATATCGGTATCTCCCGTTTTCATTATGAATAAAAAAAATATCTCAGCACAGAGTACTAAAAAACCGACATCAAAAGTGCGTGGAATTACATCTATTTGCCAAGTTTTATTCAAATCGGTTACCGGAAAGTGCGTGAAACCGGGTTCATCCCCTAGTTTCTCACACTTGGAGGTGGATAATTTTTGTTCAAATTTATACGGGGTTACTACTGAGGTACCCTCTTAGTAACAAAAAAAGAATCATTAAAATCCGTTGACAAATACAAAATACAAAAAAGTACAATCGAATTGAGAACCTCCTCCTTTTTTGAAATCGGTTAAAAAGAAGTTGATTTCGTATTTTTTAACGTCTGACAACATTTTTCTTATGGTCAATATTTTTCTTTTTTACCTGTTTAATATGTAAATAAAGTATGGAAATATGTGTGTGTAATAATAGTAGTAGACTTGTGAAAGGGTTCCTCTAGGGAAGTAATGGCACCTTACCTTTTTCTGCCGCCAAGCGGTAATGAGCATTACTGCGTTCCGGTTTTAAAGAGTAATGGTGCAGGTGAAATTACAGGTACATGGGACTGTCAACTTGTGTCTTCTGGTGACGGGTGCAGTGGCAATGCCTTTTAGATCTTTGCGATTTAAAGCTCTGATGTCCACTTGCCCTAAACTTAAGGACGTCGTAAACCAATGCTTGAAATGCAAAAGACGCATTATAATCAATTTACGCATTGGTTTAAGACAACATTAAGTTTAGTGCAAGTGGACATGAATGGCACTACAACTGTTATGGACAGACGTGTCGCTTCCCGTTACTAGATATCATAAAAAAGTCAAAATATCTTATTTTGGGTTTCACTTCGTCTTAATCATTTTCGAGTTGTGTGTATTGTGTTAGATTGCAGCCATCAGCGATGGTGAACCCAAGCATCTGCGCGGTGTGCGACTTCAATCGACCCGGTGCCACCTGCCAGCGCAGCATGGAATGGATGTGGCGAGGAGAGTACTGTAAGAATTATTTTCGAAACTACTTTTTTAGCGAAAAGTTAGAAAAAAAAGTAGAAACAATTTTGGTGCCCTTGTTTCAATTTCTCAGTGATGTTGCATTGAGATTATACAAATTTATTTGGCGTGTCTAAATCTGAATCATATTCACACAGTTTTTAAATAACTCTTAGGTGATGTACACGGGGTGTGGGTTTAAGTGTGGCTTCAATTCAACGTTAATGTTAAGAGCATATTCGACGGTTGAAATTTCAAATGTTCTAAGGAACATCTGGTAAAAGGAAAATGTCCCTTACTACAAAATATACGACTTTTGAAAATTCCAGACATCGACAAAATTATTTCACTTACATAGAAATTAGAAATGTCATTAAAGACGTTAAGGTCATTTTCATTTTTTTTTTTCATTTCATGTCGAAGTGTTCTTTGTAAATCTGTCATCTCATAAAACCATAAGTAGGTACTTTGTATTACGTTCAGTGTTTGTAATGCAATGTGAATACCAATTCCAGTTAACAAAGATTATTCTGTCCAAAGCATAAGCCTTCCATGATATCGGTGTAAACCTACAGTTTTTAATTAATGCTTGCAGTGCCTGCAACAAGAAGCGAGTACCAGCGCATCCAACAACAATTGGAGACGGAGAAATTCCCCCCTCTCCACCCTGGAGGACCCCCGCGGGCCTTTCACGCTTTACCAAAAGAGGATCAGGTAATGAAAAACTAATTTTGTTTTCAGTATGGATTTTTTCTGTGTTGCGTAGACAAGGAAGACTTCCTTTCGATTATTGATTTTTTTTTCAATAAATTCATCAACTTCAAATGCACACGGCGCTAGTGAGAAACTTTATGAAAAAAATTGATATAAATTTTTGTACATTTTACCGGAATGAAAATGCGTTAGTTATGACAAGGAGAGCAGATTTGATCTCCATCTCATCTGATGATATTTTGTATCGATTTATTTCAATGCGATTTTCAAGCGAATCAATCCAATAGAAAGGCAATTCGAATCGTATATATCAGAAAGCAATAAATATTTTGTAATAATATCATAAAATTTGAACAAACCTCGATTTACAACAAATATTTTGTTATAATTATTAATACAAAGATCGAACACTTAGAAAAAATTCCTTCGATCCGGTCGGATTCGAACCGACGTTTTCTAGCAAACCGTGCCAGACGCTATGCCAACTAAGACACGGAACGAACCACCGGACCTCACGAATTTTTCCATGTGCATGTTTTGGATCTTTGTATTTGGTTTTCAACGACTTTTTAGCCGTAGCGCCGCCATCTATGAGAAATCTATGAAAGTAGTTCGTTACCCAGTTAGGTAACTTTACAGCTACCAGCCCTTTTAATATTTTGTGTAAATAGTTTTGTATAATGGATTTTAACGCGATTTAAACCCGGCTTTAACATACTTACCTCTGTGCACATCTGAATAATACCTTTCACTCTCGCCTTGAAAAGGTCCTAATTATAACGTTCAGGGGAAAAGTCTGCATATAAATGTGGAAACATAACACTTCGTGCGAATTCTTGGAAGTATTGATTAAATTATACTGCTACAATAATTGTAATAAACATTTTGTAGGCGGCGTACGAAAAGAAACGTTTAGCCGACTACTGTAGAGTGGCGTACAAGAAAACGAAGTTGACCAGAACCGAAGTGAGGACCACTACTATATGTCAGAAGGAGAATTCTTTCTACGTCGACACTGTGCGTGCATTCCGGTAAGAATTCTCTTCACGCAGGAAACCCGCGCATTAAGACTTTTGATTGTGCTAGAATCATCAGAATGATTGATCATTGTTTATTAATTATAACTCGTTACATTTTATATAACAAATATTTATTTGACCATTTCGGTTTGCACTGTAAGCGATGGATGAGGAGGTCTTGGTTTCCAAAAATTATGTTTAATGAATTTGTAAGTAATAAATAAATTAAAAAATATATAATTTGTCTTCATAGACTTTTAAACTTTAGCGTTGTGTCATTGCATTTGCACACGGGAATAAATTTTATAGTTGTTTGCACACATACTTGTTATCCCGAAGTTTCAGTCAGGTTGCACAGGCTGACTGGAGATCCTATGTTACGTCTCCGTCTCGGCGGTAAACTATATTACATAGAATAATAGGTAGGTGTGCAAATACCTTATAATTTTTTTAAATCGCGTTTATTCCTTGTTAGATGTTGATGAAATGTTAGATTTTGTGTTTGTTTTAATTCATGAGTGTGTTTATTTTATCCTTCCGCTTCAGCCAATGACTTAATAATATATTTCCATACAGAGATCGCCGTTACGAGTACAAAGCGCTAAACAAGCAGGCCAAGGCGAAAGTCGCGGAAGCAGTAGCAAGTGGCGACGCCACAGAGATCAAAATCGCGAAAAGCCGAGAAGTGCTGTTCGATTCGCTGCAACTTGCACACAAATGTATCCTTAATTCGTTTTATGGATACGTTATGAGGAGAGGGTAAGTTGCGATTACATTTATTACAATAAGTACAGTTTTTTTATGATTATCAAGTAATGGGTCGACCTAATCATGCACTCTGGTTATAAGCACCGCCTGAATTAAAAATTAAAGTGGGTCACAACACTTTTGCGCTGATAGCGTCAATTGTTTTAATATGAGCATTGCTGAGTTCCGATTTTCAAGGGTAAGCCTTGGTTCACACGGCATTGTCTTGCACGTTTTTTAACTTAGTCGATTATAAACGGATAGACAGCGGGGTGTTCACACGATATGTTTTCAAGCGTTTAGAAGACGGATTGCCGCAGTATTCACACAGCAATGGACCTGAGAACACGTCTGTGCGCGTTTTTTTACAGGACAAACACCGTGTGAATGGTTCTATACCTAATGTGTGCGCCATTGTTTATTCGGTAAGATTTATACTGCAAAACATCCTGCAGTACAATACCGTGTGAACGCGGGGTAAGGGTACTGGTGAAATTACATGCACATGGGACTTGTTATGTCTCAAGGTGACGGGCGCAGTGGCAGTGCCCCTCAAATCTTTGCGATTTAAAACTCTGAGTAGAATTGCATCTGTTATGGACGTACTTACCACCAGGCGTACGACTTGTTTGTCACATCACTTAATAGGTTACTTATTAAGTCCGAAATGACATTTTCCAGAAATAACGTTTGGTCGAAATTTCATAACCTCGAAAGTAATTTTGAGAGGAAAATGTTTTTTCTTTTAAACCTAACGTAACCTAACCTAACCGAACCTAATCGTGTCTTTGCGATAAACATTCAACATATCCTGAAAGAACGACTGTTTCGTTATAATGCGGTTATCGGTGTAATGAAAATTCGAACAAACAAATATATAATATATTTCGGAAAAACAATTTTCGACTTTGTGATACGTTACCCACTTAATACCATAAAAAAGCCTCCACTAGTCTCTATTCGCTGATCGTTCCAGAGCCCGATGGCACAGTATGGAGATGGCCGGAATTGTGTGCTACACTGGAGCCAATATCATCATGCGAGCTAGGGAGATCATAGAGCAAGTCGGAAGACCGCTCGAGTTGGATACTGATGGTAAACATGTCTTTACATTCTTTTTAAAGTAAATAGACATATGTATATGTGTAATGTTTAAACAGGTCTGAAACCGTTTACAAACCATTCACTATCGCAATTAATGTACGTACTTGCTCAGAGCAATGGGGTACGTGACGTACTTTGTGTGCGTGATTTAAAATATTGTTGAATATCTTCAGCGTAATCATTGTGTTTTGTAGAAAGGGCGTACGTGACGTTTCGTAGATTGCATACAGCCATGTTTTAGGTTTTAAACATCGAGTATATAACTAGAAACAGAGATGAAATAAGGGCCATATATTCCTGGTAACACATTAGCGATACAGCTCTTATAAATATCAACTCCAGTTTGCACTGAAATATAGACAGGCCAACTACTGACCCGTGTGTACGTCTCCGTATATTCCAAAAAATATTCTGTATTTATTGTAATACAGATAATATCACTAACAATGCCGTGCTGTTCTATTCGGTGGTATGAAAAAAACAGCAAAACATCTAATTACAAAACAAACGGAATCAAATTTCATCGGTAATTAAATATTAAATATGTAATTTTGCAATTTCGTCAATTATAGCAAAGCTCAAGTTAACCGGTCGATTTGAAGCGAAACAGTTGACGACACCCGTCAATTGTTTCGAACTCGGGCTAGCTAGCTAATCGGAGCGCAGTTGTCACAGTAATGATATGTCAGAATAGTTTTCAAACAAATTAAATGACATTTCGCCTCTATTTCTGGTTATATACTCGATGGGTTTTAACGACTGTTTTAAAATATTTACGTTCTGTTTTAAAATTCTTTTTTGGTAAGTTTTAAAATTGAATTTTAAAACAGGATGCAAATATTTTGAAACAGCCGTTAGAACCTAAAAAACATTGTCCTCTGAAAATACAACGAAGTTTTGCCCTTTCTACAAACACCGAAGATATAATGGTTCATACAAACTGTACTGTGTACACGAATGTAATTTAACAGGTTTCAGGATTTCGTTGAATACTGGAATGAGCTGGAAATCCATTTTGGAATTACATACAAATACAAAATTTCGGTTTGTTTGTTGGAAACGACATTTTAGATAAATCATTTGACTCAACACGGGCAACGGTTCCGCCGAACATCAGGGGCGTTTCGTTACTGTATGGAAGATATTATATACAATGGCACCTGTTCAGATTGTATTTACTTAGTTAATTATTCGATAACACTTGCAAATTTCTGTCATTTTAATTTATGTTACAAGTTAAACTGCTTGGACATGGACAACAATAAAAGAAACTTGATCCTATTTTACAAAAATTTAAAAAAAAGTATTTACAATTTTGTCTCGTTTTGTCAACAAGTTTTAAAATTTGGCGATCAGTACACAATCGAAAATTTATTTATTCCATCATTTGAATTATCTATGTTGTAAATTATCAATATGTGTACGATATACTTTTGCACATCCTTCAGGTATCTGGTGCGTTCTACCCTCATCGTTCCCCGAGAACGTGACCGTCCACACGACGCACAATAAAAAGAAGAAGATTAATATGTCATACCCCAACGCGGTCCTCAACTCTATGGTCAAGGACCATTTCACCAACGATCAGTATTTTGAACTCACTGACCCTGAAAATAAAATTTATGAACAAAGGTACGTTATTATTATATTAGAATAGAATAGAATTCATTTATTACATAACGGCACAACACAATAATACACAGTAAATAATAAAAAGTAAAAAAAAATAAAAAAATAAAACAGAACTAAATTAAAACTAAAACAAACTAAATTAAAACAAACAGAAAATAGAATAACAAAAAAACTAAATAAAATTAATTAGAAATAAAATCTTAGTAATAAATAATTAAGCGACCACAAAGCTAGTCAACACTTGTACTAAGTAGATGTCCTGTGCGGCTGTGGCGTGTGTAATAGGATACACTCAGCTAATGTCACCGCCGGGAAAAGGCTGTGACGCTGATTTTTCAGTGAACCCTAAATATATTCATGCTATGCATACTTTTAAAAGCAATTATTTACTTTGATGACCTGGATACACTGGATGCTCCCCGGGACCTCCGGGTTCGATTCCCGGTAGGACCATTTTTGGAAATTATTTTTTCTAAATTGGTTTGGTCTGGGTATTCTGGGAAGTGACCCAGAATTAGTTTCGTTGCCCTGGTACAGGTCATAGTACAGGGAATTCCCTAGTTTGAGACAGGCAATTGGTGTGGTTATCTAGCACGTATATAAAAAATCAAAATGCTAGAACACTTGTATTCTGCGACAAAATGTAACGATAATTTTTAGTTGTATTTGTGGTAATTCTTTTCCTATGTATGAATCGATATGTTGGATGCATAATGTCGTGTTGTTGGATCTACAGAGTTACTTGTTATTTCGATAAATTGTACCACCCTGTTTCATTTATTAGGTCAGAAAACTCCATATTCTTTGAAGTGGATGGTCCATACTTGGCGATGGTACTGCCAGCGTCCAAAGAAGAAGGAAAGCGGTTGAAGAAGCGATACGCTGTATTTAACTTCGACGGCTCGCTGGCCGAATTAAAAGGTATATTAATGTTTTTTCTTTCATCTCAAAGACATTAAACACATACGTACATTAGTCAATTATTTCCAATATTTCCCAAGAAAACCTCTTCTACGAATTATTCATCGTACTATTTATTGTACTTGTTTTTATTTATTTACTTTAACCCAATATACCTATCGTTTGGCCCGACATATACTACATATTTTCAAAGGAATTTCTGTAACATGTGCGTAAAATTATACATATAATGTATTACTGGACGATATAAAAATGTTACCTACGTCTAGATTTAGGAAAGTACTATTTAAATTGCTCCTGACAAATTGTTTTTATAATGGAAATAAGTTTTTGACATTTAAATTTTGAAGCCTGTGACCCTCTACATATTTATTGCTTCGACATGCGTTCCTCTTTTTTATTAAAACATAATTTTTCTTTAATTACATTATATAATGAACAAAATTAAATTTTATAATATAATACGATATGATTTTAATTATATAAGTAATATGTAATGAATGGGAACAATGTATAATATTTGCTATTAATATTTGTATGCCAGTTACTGGCGCAACACGCTGAACCCTAAGTGTAATCTTAAATATGTGAACTATATTTACCGTGTATGCTTACAAATAAGTATATCTCTATCTTTATCTATCTCTTCATAATAAGATAACGCCTGACACAAAAGGTAAAACGTTATTTTTGAACCCTGGAGATATATCGAATTTTATATTGCCATTGTCTTCTACTGATGGCACGAATATTGCTGTCTAAATTCGACACTAGCGCCACCATTTATGCGTTCAACTAGTTGGTCTATAAAAGCTGGTGTTGTTTGAGAGCCCCCACTGGGTGTCCTCGGTGGCCCAACTGCTTATACTGTGGGCGCTGGATGAGGAAGTTCTGGACGTTTTCGAGTTCCGACTAAATTGAGAAATGATGTTTTCTAAAATTATTATCTATTTAAACTCTATTACACACCAAAACAGTACAAATGGCGGAATTAATGCCATTAGGCATTCTCTAAATTGGTTCTGGTCTAGGTTTTCTGGGAAGCGCCCCAGAGTGAATTCCGTGGACATTATTTTGATCTCCAGTTCTGGGTGCAACGCGCTGCTAATAACTCAAATTTGATCCTTACAAAATGTTACGCCATACTAAGATAACTTATCATTAAGAGCGTGTACGTTATTATTATGGGTAATTCTTCGGTACACCTTAATGGGTGATGATAGAGGTAGTGTGAGCTAAACAGGCAACATAGTACCTAACTATTGCTTGCTAAGGTGGCGACGTACGATTGACGTCCTCCGGATTATTCAGTCTTTTGAATTTTCATTTATTTTTTATTTTATCCAAGTGCCGGAAGGTCCAGCTTAGCTAAACTCTACGACAGACTCCATATTATTACTATTTGTTTCGAAATGCAGGTTTCGAAGTAAAACGCCGCGGAGAGTTGCAGCTGATAAAAATCTTCCAATCATCAGTGTTCGAAGCTTTCCTCAAAGGAAATGATTTAAAATCGTGCTACAGTGCTGTCGCCAAAGTTGCTGATTATTGGCTAGACGTGTTGTACAGCAAAGGTTCAAATATGCCCGATTCTGAATTGTTTGAGCTCATTTCGGAGAACAGATCGATGTCCAAGAAGTTGGAAGACTATGGAGGACAAAAGTCCACGTCGATATCCACGGCTAAGAGATTGGCAGAATTTTTGGGCGATCAGATGGTGAAGGATGCTGGGTTGGCTTGCAAGTGAGTAAATAGGGTTTTTATCGAATATGTCATCACATACAACTAAATAATAAATAAAAATAAAAAACATGGATGCATGTTGCACTATTTTTCATTGTTATGACATACAATTGCGCTTATCCGATCTTTTCGGTTATTAATCGGATAAGTTTCCTCCAAATGTTCGAGTAAATGTTCTCATATTAACATTGAGAAGTGCCTAGAACTTATTTTTCATATATTCATGTTTTTATTTCATGAAATATTACTTTATTCGTTTTGTCACAAAATTTCGTCTGTTTGTATATAGATATAGAGGGTGTAATCGTTAAGTGTGCCCAGGCGGTAATTTCGTAAATTTTGTATTCAATGTAGTTGTTCGAAGGAGGGAAACTAAAACCCTCTACGAATGTCGTATTAAATGTATGAGAACGTTTAAATTTTGAATATTTGTAGTTTTATTTAAAAAAGTTATGGATGTCGTTTTACTCACTAGGTAACGTACTTTCGGTATTAATTTAAGGGTTCCTTGATATCTCTTATATTTACGGAGTCGTCACCTGGGCACACTTAAAAATTACACCTGTATATGTGGAGACAGATGTGTATAGATATTTTTTATCACACGGTAGTAGTCAACCGTATTCAACATCCCGCAATGTAGTGTGTGCCAATAATATTTTTTACAACAGGTTCATAATATCACGTAAACCCGAAGGCGCACCAGTAACAGAGCGCGCTGTACCACTGGCTATATTCCAGTCACCCTCAGCTGTCAAACGGCACCACTTGCGGCGATGGTTGAAGGACAACACTATCTCAGAGGATATTGACATTAGGGATGTGCTGGATTGGGCTTATTATATCGAGCGTCTCAGTGGAGCTATACAGAAGATTATTACCATACCCGCAGCGATGCAAGGCGTGAGTATATTTTGCACCCTGGGTGTTCATAACCCTGTCCCAATCCGCCTTGAACGGACCAGAAACGCCTTCGGTATCCTTTTTTTCTTCAATAGAACTCCTTTGACATTTAAATCTTCTGGTTTATTGATTCAGGAAATACTACTGTACATTTCCATAAAACTCATTTCTATGTCCATCTGACTTACCGAATATCGAAAGTCAACTGAACATGATTACAAAAATTACGAATGAGACAATGACAATAATTTTCACTTATATTTATACCGATACGGTGTCTCCCACACCGTACCGGCCCTATCAATTCGCCGCGGACGCCGTTCGACTCATCAGAGCTCCTGAATTACTCATTATTGCTGACCGCCCAGGCGTTTACGGCCGTCTGTAACACTGGGCGTGATAAAACCGCATGTGATAATAAGTCAAAAGTGCTTTTACGTAAAAGTCATAAAAATAATATGAAAAACTTGAAACATATTACGTATATGTGTAATTTTATAGCTCTTCTATTTACGTATAAAAATATTGTCGACTAATTTCGTTCGTTGAATCTTTAAATCAGCATCCCTATGTTGTGGATATAGCCCAGGTTTCGTACGAAGCGTTTAGCTTCCACGTTTATATGGCAAGCGGCTAGAGAGTGGAATTCCCTACCTGCGGACTTTTTCCCCGAACGCTATAATTTGGACCTTTTCAAGGCGAGAGTGAATAGGCATGTCCCACATTGTATTCGTGATTAAATATAGATATATTTAATTGCAGATGCCTTCTGCATGATTGTTTTTCTTAATTCGTCCTTAGACAAAAACAATCTGCTAGCCAGATCCATTCATAATTCGCTCCAAAAAAGAAGCCACCACCTTGCAACGGTATTTGGTTTACTTTCGTTTCTTGTAATCAACAAATGATTACGATAAACATAAAAATTTAAAGTTTTTTAAAATTAAATAAAATAAAGACTTAATGATGATACGAAACACCACCATAGATAATGTTACAAGTGCGACTATCACTATCACTGTTGTGTTTTGATATCATCACTGCTGTCTCCCAATCCTGAGCCAGCTACGATCCTCCACTAGCACCAGTCTTTTATATAAGTTCTGGATATGTCTAAAAATTCGAGAAAAATGTTATTCATGATTCCGCTAGAGGTGTTGCTATATTTGACGCATTACTGTTCGTACTCTCTTAGTTTGTTGGATGGGTGCTACCGACCATGTTCATTAACCTATTTGATAGATCTTGTTCACACTATTGAAGGTACAGATTTGAAAAATGAAAATACTTTTGGTAAATATCTTTGATTGAGTTATTCTATCCCCTCTAGCGAAATAATAATTTTTTTTTCTTTCTCGACGACACATGGGCAATCTAAAAGATTTTAAACAAAAAAATCGTTTCTTTAGCTGGACAATCCCGTCCCCCGCGTGCAATACCCCGACTGGCTGCACAAGAAGATGCTGGCCAAACAAGATAAATACAAGACGCGAAAGATCACTGACATGTTCTCCGCCGCGCCCAAGGACAAGACTACGAGGGAAGAAGGCGAAACATCTGAATGCAATGATGGGGCTGCTGTAAGTTCACAGTTCTATAATGCTGTATTATAACAAAATTGAGGTTGAAAATAATTATCGCACCTTGGAAACAGTATGGGTCAGCAACCGCCTAAATTATTTGTTTAAAAAATTTTACTTATACATATAGTGTTGTATAATTTTACAAACACCAAAGATATCAAAGTTTACTTAAGTACATCAAGTTTATAGAGAAACCTATACGTAACACTTGCGTGCGTGCGTGCGATTTGCACTGTTTAATGTGTGTTTTCGTTAGGGAATAGAACTGGTTGACATTATTTTGGGTTGAATAGTTTTACTGATGTAGTAATTGAAGTGATTGTTATTCTAATTAAACAATTTTGTCTCTCAGAACCTGTCACATAATATTCTAACCATATTTTAAGTATGCATACGCTTCTAACAACGGCACTAGTGTAGGTACTCTAACTATATGTTACAAACAAATATACGAAATCTTAAACTAACTTCAGTGATATTGACATTCGCTAATAACTTGTAATAATTTTACAATTATTACAAGTTATTAGCGTTAATCTTTTAATGAAATTGTTTTCACATATTAAAATATGTTAGACGTCTCACGCCTCTAAATAAAAACTCATTGTTAACTTGTAGGAAACTGAAGTAGACATGGAAGACATAGGTAAAGAATCTGTGAAACGTGATATCATCAGGCCTATAGTCCACACCGTTAAGCGTAAAAGGGAGGAATCCCCTCCTAAAGAGTTCGCGACGTGGAGGGAGGCATTTGGACCGCCGCCGCCTTTTGGAACAACTAAGGTAAAGTAAAGCCAAAAAGTGTAAAACAAAACGACTTGCGTGCAAATTAAGGTGGACTACACTGCCGACGGCCTGTACTGCTTTGTCGTAACAAATTGCGATTCCTTTAAAACACCACTGCATACGAAACGTGGGCGATCTGGCACATCATAATGCGGCTTTTTTGATAGCTTGAAGACAGAGCTACATACGTCAATATTGTCCCAATAGATGGACACTCAAAATAATCCAGTTTTCTTGGATTTCCAGTTAAATTTTGTGCGTGCCGTCTATAGAGCGTGGCGGGAAAAATAAAGAAATACGTCATATACTTGATATGTGCACAAAATAACTTCATATTTGTGTCATCTGTTTGTAATCTGTGTTTATAATCAATTTATATTATTTTTTAAATTATTATGAAAAGTATTTCATTTTGGATACTTGCCAAATACCGTACTTGTCTAAAGTAACGGTTTTCTGTTTTTGTTGATCGTTTTTGTCGTGTTAAAGCTGAAAATTTGGATTGTGTACCGCACGATAATTACAAAAATGTACAATTAAACAAAGTAAACAATAAATAAAAAATCTAGTTCGTGCTTAAAAAAATTTAACAATTTTTCAAAAATCTTTGACAAAAAATGTTTATGTAATGTAATGTTTCACACTTATAGGCAAGCCTGAATCGTGAGGCCCCAGACATGAGAATGTTACCCTCAAAAAAGAACTGAAATATAGATTATAAGCATGTAAGGAGTAGTTATATAATTTAGTATTTATAAATTAATAAAATCAAATGCTGCTACGACATCAAATTAATCAATCTATTAACAAAGTCATAAGACAAACCAACCAATCAGTATACGGTTAGCTTCGAACTGTTATAATTTATGTAACTTTGAACCGTTGAACTTGTAGGAGGAACGCAAAGCTTGGATTTTGTTCCAAAAGAAGAAGTGGAAATGGCAGATGGAACAAAGAGGGCTTCGTGAAAGAACCAGCAAGAAAGGTGAGGTTGTCAAAGTGTACTTTATTTTGTTTTTTATTTTATTGATACAGTTACAGACATCAGGTACAACATAATACATAAACATTCTTAAACAGCACTATAAAACTGACACCCAAGTACAACTATACACAACATTCGATAACAATAAAATATTACAAAGAACGGAAATATATATTCTCGTGTGTATAAAAAAACAACAAAATATTAATCACATTTCATTATACCAACGACAGATTCTTATACGGTACAACAGTTTAAAAGTACCTGTCTTAAATATACGTATACCTCAGATGTGGTCCCATTTAAATTTCAAGAAAATATTCCATTTCTAAGGGTGGCAAACTGGGGGATGCATGACTTTTGAGGTCGGTTTTTTTAACCGGAGGTTAGGTTATATATTCTCATTTCTAAGGTTGTTATCGGAAATGGAACTGTATTTGTTTTTATGTACAAATAAATTACTTACTTATAATTATGTTATTTTTAGCATTATATTAACTATAATTCTGCGTACTAAATACTGTAAATGTATCCTTAAAACCACTAAACATTTACTGTGAACAGGTAAAGTAGATAACAATGATGCACTGATGCCCCCGCCGCGCAGTGCCGGGCCAGCCAATACGTTGGGCGGATTTATCAGACGTGCGCAACGGACCCTGTTGAATACACCTTGGCAGATTATACAGGTATGAAGTATGGGAAGATGATACAGGTGATGGGCAAGCCTTCCTCCTAACCTAATCTATAGTCAACGGTGGGACAAATAACACAGAATAATAAGAGAAGTATGGTAACTCCATATAAATGTAGCAGCACAGCTTGTGTGTGTGCAACCCCGTTGCGCGCCATACGCACGCACACATCTGTAGATCAAAGTGATCTCTACAACATTATTAAACGCGACAACATTATTTAAATATATAATAATAACGCACACACTCAACATAGCCCCGCACTAGGGAATCAAATTACACCCAAACTCACGAGAAAAATAAATGTATGTCATACAAATATTTCTCCCAGACCGGTATTCGAACCTGGGACTTCCTTGGCAGTCCGACATGGTAACCGTTCGGCCACAGAGGCAGTTAAATAAGTACATATTGTTTGTGAATATACTCCACTAGTTTATTTTTAATATTTATACAAACATCGAACAACACCACGAAAAACTCCTTCGATCTGACGGGGCTTGAACCAGCGTCTGTTGCCAAGCCGTGGCCACTGCTCTTGCCAACTGAGCTGTATATACCAAGTCAGCAGATCTTACTAATTTCTCCAGATGTTTGCTACTTTGTACTGGGTTTAAACGACTTTTTGCCGTCAGCACCACCTGTGAACCTAACTCAGATACAGGAATGCACAAATCGGGTTATTTAACAAAAACTTGTTAAAACATGATTGCCCGCGATCTATTATTATCTACGAAAATTACCTATCTAGGAATACTAATAACTATTAAAATGTGAAGTTTATGAAGTTTATAATAATATTTCATTATATAAAAAATTCAGGTATTAGAAACAGGAGAACCCGGACTCTTCAAACTCTGGGTGTTAGTCGACAAAGAGCTACATCAAATCAAGCTAACGGTGCCCCGGATATTCTACGTGAACCAGCGAGTGGCGCGTGCGACAGATACGGGCGAATATTGGCGCAAATGTAGCCGAATATTGCCACGAGCCCACCCTGTATTGCACTTGTACCAGTATTCAGTGCCTGAACAACTTTATCGGGAACATCAGGAGTGAGTACCTTCATATCCTACTACTATGTTATAACAAGATAATTAGTGCAAGTCCCGCCTGCTCGGCGCATCAATGCCTACACATCATAATATAGTACGATACTAAGTCATGGAAATCAGATTATTCCTAATAAAAACTTTATATAGAGAGGTATTCTGTTCTACAAAATGATTGAAAAGAAAAAGTAGCATAAATAATAATAATACAAAAAAAAACTCTGATATACTGTGTAGTCACACGAGTTGCAATCTGATTGCACACTAGCTGTACCAGCAGTAGGAGTGTTATCGTACCAACAGTAAAAAAAATGTTTTAAAAATTACACGTTCTAAATTGCAACATAGGGTTGTAAAAATCACATTTTCTTAATAGAGAACTGATGGGCGAGCTATCTGCACCGGAGATTGAAGGCATCTACGAGACGCAAATGAGTCTAGAGTTTAGAGTGCTCGTGCAGCTTGGCTGCGTATGCGCAGTCGACACGCAAGAGGCTAGAAAGTACGTATAAACGTATGGTATAAACTTTATTTACTTGACTTCAAGGTGTAGCAAAAAAGTGTTTGATTTTTAGAAACTATGACACAGTAAATGCTTTGGCATAAACAAATCAAACAAATTTAAATTTTTATTGAATTGATATTCAATTATTTTTTATGTGAAATTACTCCATATTCATAATTATAATAAATAACGCACACACACTCAACATAGCCCCGCACTAGGGAAACCCTGTCTCGCGGGTGCCATGGAAACAAATTACACCCAAACTGACACAAATATTTCTCCCGGCCCGGGAATCGAACCTGGGACCTTTGCGTAGCAATCAAAAAGAGGCAGTTAATCCAACAAATGTCAAAAAAAAAACATGGTGAAATTCTGTAATTTGTGTGTAACATGTGCCTGTGCACATGAGACTTGTCAATTTATGTCTCAGGATGATAGGCGCGGTGGCAGTGCCTCTCAAATCTTTGCAAGTTAAAGCTCTGCCTGGCACTGCAACTGCTATGGACCGGGTGGTGTCGCTTACCACCCGGTACACGACTTGTTCGTCCCTTCATTTGCAATCATAAAACAATATTAGAAGCGGATTTTGCCCCCTAATAGAATAAGAACTTTTATCCTCCTAAGACAATATAACGGAAAAAGCGCTACACGTTCAATACATTAAAATGTGCTAAATATAATTATGGTGGTGATACCAGTGACCGACAAGCACCACTGTTAGACGTATTTAAAATTAATTTCTAATAAGATTTAGGAAAAGAAATTCTATCATAGTAACACCTTTCTTATTGGTAAGTGTCAATTACTTGAGGGCCACGAGTTGAAGTCCCTGTTCGGGCGCCAGTGAAAAGGTTGTAAACCGCCAAAGAATGGTTCAAACATTCGAAAGTAAATGGACAGGAACCAGAGAAAAGGGTGATAAAGGTAGGATGACGGTGAAAAAGGTAGCATCGTCACAAGCTTAAAGTATTTGACGCCTCGGTGATACGAGCTAGAAAATCCGTTCGTTGCTAGTATGATTTTACTTTCTTGGTTTAATAAACTAGCCTATTATAACCTGAGTATAATAGACATGTACTTTTTACGTTTAAGACTGTCCGTATTGTTAACAGAATAATTCAATTCGGAGCCAACAATATGGATTCGTTCAAGCTCAATCAACTGCAGTTCAAAAGCGTCGGACATCAGCCTTATTTGAAAAAACAGGTAAGGAAGAGTTTACTTACTTTTATTTTAACGCACATATTCATAGCCCCGCACTAGGGAAACCCTGGGTCGTGGGGGCCATGGACTCACAAGACAACCACAAATTACATCCAAACTCACGAGAGAAATCAATGTAGGACTTACAAATATTTCTCCCGGTCCAGGAATCGAACCGCCGGACCTTGGTATGGCAGTCCAGCATGGTAACTGTTCGGCCACGGAGATAGTTAAGTTAATTACATTGTTAGTATGTTCCAGAACTACTACAGTCCTAGAACAGCGTTTTGTTGTTTTTTATTTAGCTAACGTAATTCGATTTAACAGTAGAACTTTTGTGAAAGAGTTCATCTAGAGAAGTTTATCTATTTTATCTTAATAAGAACGACTTTATCTATTTCTGCCGTCGAGAAGTAATGTGGGCGCAATTATAAGCACATGTGACTTGTCAACTTATACGCAATGTTCACTGAACAGGCGTGTCCTGCACGACTTGTTCGTCCCGTCGCTTGATGTTATAAAAACTAAAACAATAATAAATAATCCAACCGAGAAAAGGTCATTTTCAAAGGTGTGTATGCCAAAATACGCAGAAATAGTAAATGTACGAATTTGAGAGGTATTGGATCATTTGTGCGTAATTGAGTTGTTAGCTTGGAGAATTGAAAATGTTTGCCCTACTGAGCAACGGCAGTACGCGAGGGTAACATATAGCGCGAGATCTCTATGCCAGAATAGCAGTATCTCGCGTTGTATGTCGCTCTCGCCAGTCGCGTCCTATCGTGCTACCCTACTGGTCATATTGAGTTGTTAGGTTTTTGGCGATTGTTACACATTTCATTAAATCGCTAATAATAATAAAAAACCCTTCTTCTTATCGTATCAATGGTACCTATATACTGCCATGTCAATCGGCGTAAAGTACTCGCAGATTGTTACCCAGGCTGCGTCAGGAAAATAATGGTACGTCATTTCGTGCCCTGTAAAGGATCCAGAACGTTAGTTTCCTTGAAAAAATAAATATACGTGATTTAGGTCCGCAAAAATAGTTTCGTTTCTTATTTTTGCTGGTCGTTTTAGATAAACTAGTTTACAATAACGATTGGAACACGTACGTACCTTTTTGAGGAATGTTCTTTCTTTCTATTTACCTAGCATCTGCCTCCATCTCTCAATCATTCGCTCATTCACTCTCGGATTTTATTTTCGTTCAGGAGGGGATAGCTCCAGTGAAGCATATATATCTGTACCAATATTCAGCGCCGAATTCAAGCCGCAGTATGTGGGCACTCATTCTCGGCCCCAGCAAGAAAGCGTACTTGTTCGTACTCGATACCGTCAAGACCAATCAGGTGCCCAATATGAACACCTTGTATGTAACCGAGAGAACTGCCAAGTAAGTCGGTGCTTTTATTTATTTGTTTTTACTTCAAGTGCACATAAAGTTAAGTCTTATCGTCCTTTACGACACTAATGGATGTAACTTAAAATTTAGACAAAAATAACATAAAAATAATAATGTGTCCGACAACCACACCAATTACATGGACTCAAACTAGAGAATCCCTGTGCTATGAATACCAGAAATAAGAAATTAACTCCGTGAGCATCAACTAGATCACCCAGACCAGAACAGATTTAGAAAACATTTCCAAATTGGTCCTTTAGAGAATCGATCTCGGAACTTCAACAACTAGATGACTTACCAGTGGTTAATTTGCTAAAACGTTTATTACACTACTCGGCTAACCTCCCGTCGAGAGCTTTGCACGTGTCACTATCATGGCGACATTGAAGCTTGTATTTGCTGTTTCTCATCGAAATGTTTGTAAATTTCAAGTAAAACCTTAAAGCCCTCGTCCCGTACGTCCTTATTAATATAGGTCTTTGTGATATTTTTTCCATATATAGGGCATGTTTTTGTACATGTCTATCGGGCACAGTAAAACTTCTTTTTCTTTACTGCACGACATGACGATAGCAAAACAAAATGAAACTATACGACTGCTCGTTCATCGCGCGTCGACTGAGCTCCCTAACTACCTTAAGTGTTATTATACTGCGTTAGCTCCAGACGCAGTGAAATCACAGTCACATGGGACTTGTCAATTTATATCTCAGGGTGAAGGGGGCAGTGGCAGTGTCCCTAAGATCTTTGCAACTTAAAGCTTTGAGTGGCACTGCGACTGTTATGGATAGGCATGTCGCTTACCACCATGCACGACTTGTTCGTCCCGTGACTTAGTATTGTAAAAATAAGTATAATTTCAGAATCGGTATGGGTACAGATGAAAGCGAAATCCCAGGTCCAGAATTGTCCTGGGAAGTGACGGTAGAGAACCAGCCACGTGTAGTATACCGTTTGATGCAGCGAGCATTGCAGCGGTATCACGACGAGCGCTGGGGGCCGACGCTCTGCGCTGTTCAGGCGATGCATTCTTTTGCTGTTTTGCTGCAATTGATGCCAGGTATAGAATAAAAAAGCAATGCGATGCTTTAGGCAAAGTGCGGATGCCATCTTTGTGTTTATAATTTTTTCTACTCCTGTACTTTAATCTGTTAATTATAATTTCATAAACCATGTCGTAAAGGCGCTCTTTTTACTTCTGAATCAAAATTCTATTGTCTATGGCACTCGCCACTGAGCTGAAAAATTTCATTATAAAGTTCTGTACACAGAACTGTAAAGAGTTTCAAAGATAAGAACGTCTTATTTTTGCTAATTAAAATATCAATTAGGACTTTACTCCAACTATACTGCCTCCTAATTGGTTAAATTGGCCTAAATATCTTGTAACCGGGCCATAAATCTTTATAAAAAAAATTGGTTAAAAATGGTGACACTTGGACAATTCTATTCTATCTCTTTGGTTTTTTTGTATTTAACGCACACGCTCACACGCTCAACATAGCCCCGCACTAGGGAAACCCTGTGTCGCAGGTGCCATGAACACACACATAGACAACCACAAATCACACCCAAACTCACGAAGAAATAAATGTAGGTTATACAAATATTTCTCCCGGCCCGAGAATCGAACCTGGGACTTCTGGGTGGCAATCCGGCATGGTAACCGTTCGGCCACTGAGGCAGTTAAAAAAACATTTGTTTGGCTTTCGTCTAAATATATGAAGAGGTTGTATGGTGGAACCTTTGCATAGCGTAATTTAAAAAATTGCGTTTGTTGCCATAGATTGTTAACAAAATATAAAATATTGGTTCTGTTCATTATTTTATTTACTCTTAGAAAAAGTATTGTATGCAATCATTACATAATTAGGTCTTAAAATCTAGTACCTTTCTCGACTTGAAGAACCCTCATTATTATAACGATTGCATAAAATACTATTAGGATTAGGAAGTAGTCTACTTCCTTAAAATAAGGCAAATTTTCGCCACGCCGATTTTACACGATTTGAATTTGGTAGAGGTAAAATTTTATAATAATAGTTATTTATGCTTCTTAGTTAATTATTTACTATAACTCAATACCACATTTCCGTACAATTAAAATGTATCACGGCACGTCCACGTAAATAATTTTCATATTGGATTTAAGAATTGAATTGAAATTAAGAATGTTTATTTTTGTGTGATTTTTTTTACAATAATTCTTATTTAGTGATTCTTTTAAGTTGGTAGCAGTATCTGCATACCTGATAAAATTTGTAAGTAATAAGTTAAAAATTTATTTTAAAGCTAAAAAAATCAAAAATTCTAAAAAATTAAAAAAAGTGAAAATTATTACAAAGGTTAAACAAAAAAAAGGTAAAGGATTTAAACAATGTCTTTTAGTGTTTACACCTGAAAAATATATGCCACGCCGATTTCACGCCGCCGCCGCCAACGATTTTACGGTTAGCGTACATCTAGCATTAAAAGAAGCCCGTAACTAGCAGCGGGATGTATGTAGGTTGATACAGTCGAGTGTAGTTCAACATCAAACCAGGACTTCCTCTTACAGCATCACTTCACGACATGACATGGCATTAAAATCTTTTTTCAGGTTTATCTGACTTCCCTCTAGTGCCAGTGCACATCCGCGATGTGGACACGTTGTACAACACGTTGGAGTGGCAACGCATCGGCGCGCGTGCAGTTATTCGCCATTACTTGAACCTCGACGCCATACTCAACATCACCATCGAACAGTGCACGTTAGTAACTTAATTGTAAATTCTTACAAGTATGTCCAATGGCACACTGGGCTCTGATATTTCTTTGTACGCTTGTAGTTCTTGAATATAATCGAGGCTATCAGCGCAACAGTGGCGTAACCCATATTCAAATTTTTTTCTACAAAATTACTTTAAATAATACTAACGCACGTAATTATTTTATGTTTGGATTCATATTCATGTATAAAAAATATTTAATTTTGTTTTGGTACCGATGTTCCGGAAAAAAGACCGATCTGTTACTATTTTTATTTTTTCCTAAGTGGATAAGGTACGAAGTTACCGCAAGAGAAAACTAAATTTTTTAAATTGTGTTTCTTTAAACATTGTTTCCTCAGTTTTGAGTTTTTGACAGAAATGTACCCAATTGTTTTTCCAGGTACCTCCAAGTGCCCCTTGGAAATATTCCAGCTGACCCGACGATATTCGGCGCAGACTTGTTGTACGCGCGGCACCTGCTCAAGCACAACTTCGTGCTGTGGTGCTCTAACCTCGAAAGGCCTGACCTCGGTGGACGAGAGATTGATGACAATAGGTCAGTCAGGTTTCCATGTATCATGCACAGCTTTTAAAAATACAGTTTCATGTATGTTCACTGTCACACCCTCATTAGTAAAGTGACAAAGATAACAAAAACAATTTGGATATGCAATGGAATGGAATAAAAACGGTATTATTAATTTTATTTTGTACCAAAAATGTTATGATTTATGTATGATTTCATCATCTTTTATAATGCACATAGCCCAGGAATGAGATTTCTTGCCTGCGACTGTGGTTCCGATCACATATGTACAATCCGACTATCTTTAAGAGACGACTGAATAGGCATTTTTTTAGCAAGCTCGTTCCACCTTGTCTCTTTTCCAGGACTAGGTAGTGATCAAGAGCAAGTCCATTTACTCCTCTTACAAAAGTGCTATTACTCAATAGGAGAATTTTGAAGCGATAAAGAGATATTATATTTCTAAATTAATTCGTCGTTTGTAATAATAATTAGTACATAAGTTCATTGTTTTATTGAGAGTTTGATTTATTAAGATATTTTATTATTTAAAAGAATTTAATGATTTTGTTGTGTAATTTTTTATTTATATTCTTTACTTTGTTTATTTCCTATGTTTAATTTTTAGCTACACCCTTACAGGGTACATGTATTGTAAATTTTAATATGCACTTTACATGATGGCTAATAAATAAATAGCGAATACTTGAAATAAAAAGTTGCAGGCTGTTTTCCGCAACTCGACGTCGCAGCGCCTATTTTGCTTGTTACGTGCTTTTTTTTTCTTGGAACGCAGATTAGTAAGCGAAGTTGAAGAGCTAAGCGGCTGCAAACACAACGCGAGCGGCGCTTACGACGCAGTCTGCGTCGAATTGGAGACGGATGCTTTAGCAGTATGTGCTTTGCTGCAAGCTCATCACATATTACAACTAGAAGGCACATCTGCGGCCACTGCCTTCGGACATACGAACATTCAGGTCGTTATGGCCAACACCGGTGAGTGTCTGTTAATAGAAGTCCAAACAAGTAGTTGCCAGCGATGACCTACAATTCTGAGACGTGGTCACTTACTATGTGCCTCATAAAAAAGTTCAAAGTTACTCAACGAGCTATGGAGCGACCAATTCTCGAATCAGAACTGAGGAGATTCATAGAAGAACGAAAGTCACTGACATAGCTGAAAAAATTAGCAAGTTAAAGTGGCAGTGGACATATACCTCGTAGAACTGACGGCCGTTTGGGCAGAAAGCTTCTCGAATGGAAATCACGAACCGGAAGGCGTTTAGTTAGTGGTCTCCCCATTAGATGGACGGATGACCTGGAAAGGGCTGCGGATAACCGACGGATGCACGTCGCGTGCGATCGGCTAATCGGGATCAAAGACATCCACAGGGGAGGCCTATGTTCAGCCGTGGACGTCTTCTGGCCGATATGATGATGATGAGTGTTCATTGGAGGCATATATGTATGGTTTGTTCCACTTAAATTTGTAGGTGACAGATTCGGGATTTACCGTAAGTCAATGCCTATAGTACTTAATTTTCAGCGCCAATAGCGATACAGATTAATTGTGTTTTTTCTGAAATTGAATATGGATTTTTGAATTTCCTTTAAAATAATGAATTATTCTTAAATGTGTACAAACAATTTGCTTATTTGAGCCCTTGAACGCGTAAGAAAAGACAACATATCTTTTAGTCTATTAATCATAACATAATAATATAAAAAAAACAAAAATATTATGTTATGTTAAAATTAATATTGATTACAAAGTACAAGCTGTTTTAAATAGTAAAAGCTTTTTATTTGGTTGCATACGGGAACATAAAAATAGCCAGCACTAAATTAGTAGAAGTACTGCAAACACAATTTGAGAAAGTGACGTGAAGAACGATTATTTTATTTTCCGAAATATTATTTTTTGGTCGTGTCAATCAGTTTTAACCGACTTCAAATAAAGAGGAGATTCTCAATTCGACTGTAAGTTTTTTTTGTATACATGTTACGCTATAACTCCGGCTAAAATTTCGGATTCCGAATAAAATTTGTGAACTGATTGTGATGATTCTTTTTTGTTGGAAGGAGGGTACCTCAGTAGTGGTCCCATTTAAATTTGAAGAAAATATTCAACCTCTAAGGGTGGCAAACTAGGGATGGATTCGGTTTCGCGCAATGTCCGGTAACCGATTTCAATAAAACTTGGCAAATAGATGAAATTCCACGAACTTTTGAGGTCGGTTTTTTAGTACTGAGATTATTATTCTTGAAATCACAAAATGTTTGTACTGTCTCCCTGTTAGGCACTTATTTCCATAAGTACAAAAAAAATGTTGAAGAGAAGGCAGCGAATTTTGTAACGTAAATATATTATTGAACAAAAAAATCCATGCAATAGTCCACCTAAAGTTCTGCGACATAAGTGTGAATGTTCAATGTTGTTAGGAGCGAACGCGACAGTGAATTATGACGAGACTGCGCAGTGCAACGCTGCATTCAAAGTGCTGCGTACGATGATAGCCGCGTGGCTTCGTGACGTCACTGTCAACAAGAATGTCTTCGCCGACTTCCAGATCTCGCATTTCTACAGGTAAGAACTGACAGCTGTAATTCAAATTTATCTTTCTTTCATAGGTACAGATTAAACTCTACTACTCATTAGTAAGGCAAATCAAAAGTTTTTAGTAGCAGTAGAGCTACTTGTGAAAGAATTCGTCCAGGGAAGTACTGCCACCTTACCTATTTCTGCTGCCAAGCAGTAATGTCTTGAAGGGAATTACAGGCACATGGGACTATGTCTCAGGGTGACGGGCGCAGTGGTAGTGCCCCTCAGGTCTTTGTGATTTAAAGGTCTGAGTGATACTGCGACTGTCGAGCATAGGCGTGTCGCTTACCACCAGGCGCACGACTTGTTCGTCCCGTTATCGATTGATGTCCTAAAAAAATCCCTAAGAAGAACAAGTAAGAAACTCGCGGGGTTGCTCTTTGTAAGTAGACATTTCGATCACTTGGTTTTACATTGACGTAAATGAGCGTTTGGTCCATCTACGTAACTGTTTTTTATAACTAGTTACGGAAGAAGATTATTCCTTCACTGTTTCGTAACCAGTTATAAAAAGGAGTATTTAATCCATATTCAAAACTCCAGTTACGAAAACAGATACAGATTTGTTCTTTCCATGACCAGTTACGAAAAAGGCTTACTTTTTTCTCTTTTTGTGTCTAGCTACGTAAGTGGAGGCTTCTTTTCTTCTTTTCATAACTACTAACATGCACATTAATAGGCTTAGCCACACAGCGGTAGACGTTGAAGTTGAATGTGTGGCTACACCTGTTAATACTTACGTGTATTAAAATTAAAAGTATTTTGACGTACTTATATATTCTGTTCCATTGAATAATAATTGGCACTAATTTGTCATTTTTGACCTCCACTATTTTAGTAGTTATGAAAAGCTAAATGAGTGATTTGTACACACATTTATATCAAATATCGAGATAACCTGAAAGAGTTAAATGGGCCACAACCATAATTTTTTGTCATCCAGGTAAGCAGAAGCTGTATAATAAATAACTTTTAATATAAAGTTTTTGTTTCACTATAGTTTTTAACTTCATAAACGGCAACTTTGGAATATCAACCGGCGTGAGGTGCTTCTTTTTTCTTGAGTTGGGACTATTAAGGAGGCATCTTAGAGGGTCACCTTTCATAATATGTCACACGTAAAAGTATCGTCCTCACAAACAAAATTTGCACTACTTATAAGAAATACTGGAATTAGCTAGAAAAAAATGAATCCGTGGCTGAACGGTTACCATGCTGGTCTGCTACGCAAAGGTCCCAGGCCGGGAGAAATATCTGTATGATAAATATGGAAATGTTTATGTCTCTCGCGACTTTAGGTGTAATTTGTGGTTTCTGTGTGTCCATGGCACCCGCAATACAAGGTTTCCCTAGTGCGGGGCTATGTTGAGTGTGTGCGTTATTATTATAATTATTATATCTATTTTAGACTCTCAGTTCTTCCAAGGCCTAAAATATTAATTTTGAATTTTTAAATGGGAGCAGAGTCGGCCGGGGGTAAGGGACTCAGGTTCAAGAACTGGCGAACAATATGTGCCGTATCGAGCAGGACCGCCTTCTGTATTTGTGCGGGAAGCGACACGCCACAGAAATCCAACCGCTGACTGGAATTAATTCATTTGCGGACAAAACAATTAGGATTATTTCAGTGGAGGCCACATCCCACGTGTCGGTGACCTCGTGCGCCAGGTCGACTTATTATTAATATTATTGTATTGTTATCAACCGTCGTGACAACATTAGTTTAATATTTTAATAATGAAATTATTTCAACGCACCGTAAGATGGCTGAAAACCCCCACATCTCTCTTGTACGACCCTGCCCTGCGCCGCACTTTGTATAACCTGATGAAGAAACTGTTTCTCATGCTGGTGGCAGAGTTCAAGCGGCTTGGATCCCAGATCGTATACGCAGATTTTACCAAGATCTTACTTGCTACTAAGAAGAACACTATTATGGATGGTATTGGTAAGTACAAATAATTCTAAAGTACAAATAATGAATTAAAATTTAAAATAGATAAATACTATGTCGTAGAGATGACTTCCCTCTCGTTTTATGCACTCCTGTCAACGAAGGCGCATATTCGCCATTACGCGTTGTAACATTTCTGTTGGGATCGACCTCACTTATTCCTGGATTTTTTCCTTTAACTCCTGAATATTGTTCAGTGTCTTGGTGAAAACTCGACTTCTTAAATGACCCCAAAGAAAAAAACCAGCTGAGGTTAAATCGGGTGACCTGTATGGCCAGAATCAATGAGTTAACGAATTTGATACGAATTGGAGCTTTTAAAAGCGCCTCCACTGCGTACCTGACCACTGCGTCATGGCAACTGAAAATTTGCAATACACGAATATATTCCAATAAAAAAAATATTGAATTTTTACTTGAGACCACTTTTTTACTTTACTACCATGATATTTATTTATTCATTGTTGCTTATGGCGGTAGAAGCCGAAAAAACTCAATAAAGTACTGCTACAATCTCTTAGAGAAATTAGTAATGTCTGCTGACTCGATTTGTGGCTCAGTTGGTAGAGCGGTAGGCCTAGTTTGGCATACAGATGCAGGTTCGAGCTCTGTCAGTTCCAAGTAATTTTTCTTTGTTTTCGATTTTTATATTAATTATTGTAGCGGACTGTATCAATAGGATTCAGGCGCTATCGAAAAGTTAGCAAGACCAAAGTAAATGTAGACAATGCGAAGAGGTTATTCCAAATATAAATATCTTGCTGCTGCCTTAACGTTGGCGTTTTTGACCAATATTATCTGCCTGCACTCTTCGAAACAACTGTTGATCAACATTAGCTGACAGCATTCCTCGAAACTGACACTGGTCCAAGCCTAGTGGCTGCCATTAAGGTAATAATAATAAATACATGCTATACAGCTACGAACCAACCAGAAAACAAACAAACAATAATGACAATAACAGAGGAAAGGCGCCAGAAACAAGTACATTTAAATTTAGAATTCATACTGCTAAATAGACAATATCAAATATATGTACAAAAAGATTGGTTGCGACTGCTGCGATTCGTTACAATAATTATAATTACAACAAATAATACCCATTTCGTAATATCCATTGGATTTGATACAGTGACCGAGTGAAACTTGACTTAAAAATCGAACCACAATATCTCACTCATTTAATATCTACCTCTCGCAATGCCTCTTGAAATAGTGAAGGTTGGTCATACCTATACATGTACCAATTAACTCCTGTCCATTCTTTAATGATATCAAGCTACGCCTCTTTTCTGAGACCTGCTTTACTTAACTTGTTATCATAATTAAAATTATATTAATGACCTTGGTGGATCACTGGTTGACACTGTGCGCGCTGGATGATGAAGTCCAGGACGAATTTTGAATTTTTCTAATTGTATCTGGTCTGAATAATGCCTCACAGAAAATTCCGTTGCGCCGGCACTCAAAACACAGGGAATTTCCTAGTTTGACACGTGGTAATTGGTGTGATTGTCTTAATAGCTTTTAAATTGAAAACAAAGATTGCATTTCATTTTGTTTAGGAATACAAATGGAAATAATTTATTCCGCATGAAAACACAGCACATACCAGTGGCGTGGCGTGAAAATTGTAGTTAGTAAAACCGGAGCAAAACGAAAACACCTACCTTAAGAAAAAGTGCCGCCTTGGCGACATTTCAACACAACTTATTAGCACACAACGTATTCTACATTTAAAATTTAGCACAAGATGTAGTATTTGATAATACGTGGAAAATTTTAGGCAAGCCGGTGAAAATCAAGTTATATGGAGCCACTGATGCACACACCTACATTACTAAAAATATATAACAGTTTGTGGCTACAATATTAGATTTATTGCAAATGGAAAGCACATCATGTCTCATTACAAACTATTTAACAAATAATGAGAATGAAAGAAAAAAAAAGAAAAAAAAGAAAACTTAAATAAATAATTAATCTAACGAATAATAATTAACAAAACTGGCAGTGTGTGCGTTGTGCTGTTACGAAATCTGTCATCCACTAAGCTTGTTGTCGTTGTTTTTCAGTAGATCCGGTAATGGAAATACACATAGCACGGAACATAGCAGACGTATAATTAGATTACGTTGGTATAAGAACTATTTCACCACGAAACAATTTTATTTAAAAATGTGTGCACATACCTTATTTATTTATTATTATTTAAACACTTTATTGTACCACAAAGTAACTTACAAATTTTCAGAAACATTTTAAATATTTGTGTACAAAGGCGAGCTTATCCCATAAAGAGATTTCTTCCAACTAACCTTTTTATTTAATAATTTTTTAAGTAACTAGCTAGGTTAAAAAATCTCATTTCAATATTTAAAAATTTGATTATAATTAAATAGACAACTCATGTAACGAATTAATAAGTATTAAAATGCGAAAATATGTCCTCGACATATCACCAGCTACATTGGAGATTTTTGAATTTGAAATAAACGCCCTTTGAGTAACTTTTTAAACACAAATGTTTCATCAATAATTTTTCATTGATTCAACAATTTCATGAAATCTTATTACATTTAGGTTAAACTATATGTTAAACATTATGTACTTTTATATTACACAGGTTACGTGGAGTTTGTAGTACAAAGCATCCGCAACAAAGAGTTGTTTCACGGAATCGACATCCGCTACAAGCATTGCTGGTCGTATCTGCTGTGGCTTGACGAGGCCAACCACGCTGGAATACAGGTAACCATTTACTAATGTAGAATAAGAGTATCAGAGTTCCCTAATACTGCCCTCGGAATGAAAAAGGGCACAAAATTGAGTTACATACATAGTAGGGATGAGGGTAAGGGTGCTGGTGAACACGAGACTTGGCAACTTATGTATCAGGATGTAGGGCGCAGTAGCAGCGCCCCTCAGATGTTAGTGATTTAAAGCTCTAAGTGGCACTGCAACTGTTAGGGACAGGCGTGTCACTTTCCACCAGGTCATGACTTGTTGGTCCCGTCACTTAGTACTATAAGTACTATAAAAAATTCAATTACAATATAATAACACAAAAGGGCACAACTGAATACAATTATTGTGCCCTTTAGTTCTATTCATGAGTCAAGTATTAAAAGTCACATTTAAATTAGTTAAGCCCTTTATATGCAGTTACAATATTATATTTTTTTCTACTAAGTTAAAAGAGAAATTGTATTTTCAATGAAAGTTTCTGTATAAAACATGTGGTATGCATTTACAACGTAAATTAACTACTTAATATCAAATGTATATTTTAACTATTCGTTTTATCAGAAAAACCTGAAAATAATTTAAACACATTTATCTACGAATGTAGAATTTCTGGCTTGTGCGTTTCTTTCTTCTGAAGGCAGAACACTTCACCTGGATACCACTGACCTATTTTTACCGCAAAGTAATATTGTGCACTGCTGTGTTCCAAATATCCCATAACACACCTCGCTGGTCCGACGCAATTTCGTCTCAATGATAGTCTTTTTAACCGACTTCAAAAAAGGAGGAGATGATCAATTCGACTGTGTTTTTATGTATGTTATCTACGCGATACCTCCGGTAATTGTGAACAGATTTTGATGATTCTTTTTTGTTGGAAAGAGGGCGCCTATCTCTAAGCGTGGCAAACTAAGGGATGAACCCGTTTTCGTACTTTCCGGTAACCGATTTCAATAAAACTTGGCAAATAGATATGACTCCATTTGCCAACTTTTGAGGTCGGTTTTTTTAGTTCTCTATGCTGAGATTATTTATTCTTATGTCTATGCCTACTTGCAATGTGCACACAGTGTGTACTACATAGCCAAACGCGAGAAGAGGAAAGAGGTCAGGGAATGCATCCCAATCTTTTCCCAAAAATTCTTTAAATGGTTTCTTAGACAAGAAACCTACACAATTGTAAGTCCGTTGTTCAAAACTCGACTGTAGGCAGTATGACATTGCTGGTCTGTAGGCGCTAATTGGACGATAGTCTTTAAACTTTAATTTTCCATGTTTTCGTGTTAATTTAAACTATTAAAATATGTTCAGATTGTACACTTTATTTTTTCCACAAGGGTAAACTGCCAGAAGGATTAGAGGAAGTAGGCTCATCGCAACTGCCTCCTGACAGCGAAGAGACCAGCGCTGAAGAGGTGAGGACATTGAAATATTAATTATAATAACGGAACTGTATTCACCAATCTAGAAAATTTCGAACACGGCAGCTCCTCATCCAGCGCTCGTGGTACAAATCATGGGGCCACTGAGTGCGTTACAAATTATTACCTTCCTCTACTTGGATCCGTTAACATACATAAAGCTGGTTTCAGAGCAGTGCGGATTTATCTGCGGACCGTCCGCGCGGAGCACCGGAGCGGAGTAACACGTGTAGCGTTAGAACATCGTTTTACAGTGACGCGGATTGCTCCGTACGGAACACGCTCCGTGTGAACTCTGCACAAGCCACCCGTGCATTCATTGTAGGCGACAGTCTTCCGTGAATATCCTAGCTATCCTAGCGCTATATCAAATACTCGATTCAGAGTACTGTGGATTCTACGCATGCGGATGCGGATGGTCCGTACAGACCATACCGCACAGCTGTGAAACCAGCCTAAAGAAGGCATTACGGTCAGACTTGTTCACACACTCAGTTTTTTTGTGACCTATTCTTCTCGTTATATGTATACATTTTATTATATATATATATATATATGTATATATATAATAAATGCGATAAACGTCCAACATATACTGAAAGAACAACGTTTTCGTTATAACTATTAAAAAAGAAACTCGGTTCGGTAATGAAAATTCGAACAAAGGTATTTCGAAAAAAAAAAATTCGAGTTTGTGATAGGATACTTATATATTTCCACCAAAAATTGTCTTTAGTACCTCGTGCGTCCCATTGAAATCCCACGCGAGCATCGCGGTCTCGCACGAGCACGCGCTTTGATTGTGGGTAGTGAAGATTCAGTGCTGTTCAGTGAAATACGCGGCTGAAGTAACATGTCCCGTACATTATTATTATTAAATGTGTTAACGGAAGAAGAATCAGATAAAACCATCTTTTTTACGTCTCAAATCGTACATACCCCAAAGTCTCACGATTGATATTAATGCCATCGTGTGCTCGCGCGAGACCGTGCGGGCACTCGCGAGATATTTACATAAACAAATATTTCAATTCTCTCCGCGCCCATCCTCGTTAATCCAGACCATTTCCACCGAAGATGGGCTAGGAGAGAATTGAAATTTAATCATACAAATTTCACATTTCTCTTCCCTTTCACTTCTTCACAATTTCTCGTCACGCCTCACCTGTGGAAAACCACCTTCATATGTTAAAAAATCGCAATACTTCGAGTGTCTTTTACACGATTACACATCAAGAGTCGTCAAATACAGACAATTGTCCCCTTTTTAATAAACTTCATATAGCTCAAGATCGTTACTAAGTCCAAATAAATCAAGTGCATTGTTTTGGACATTTGAGATGGTACTTCTGAGTATCAGGCCAGACTTAGAATCTGTGTATTAGTTGCCTTCAGTCTTTATCTCGGTCTATAAAAAAATATTCGAAATCAGGGCACAGTATCAATGCAATGGAACCTGGCGAACTTCTTACCCGTCCAAGTGCGGGAAATGTTCGCGACGACGATCGCGGGCTTTCTCAGTGCCGCCTACGCTGAGCCTCAAGAACTGTCCAATTTGTTGCGCGGGGAAATCTCTCAAAAGCTATTCAAGTAAGTAACTATTTGTATTATTTTATTATATCGAATTTTTTAAGACTTTTGAACTCTGAAATGGCTTGATATTTTTTAAGTTTTTTTTGATAGCAATGTACGTGCAGTCGGTTGAAAAATTCTTTATCTTAAACTAGCTGGTGCCAACGACTTTGTCTGCATAGAATATATACCTCGAGTAGCCTACTGAACTATACAAATTTTCATAGTTTTATTGGTTCTTCATACAAATTTTCCCTTATTCACCTCCCTCATTTCCCTCACCCCCATTTTTATTTTTATGACAAGAAGTAGCCTACGTCCTTTTTCTAGGTCCCATCTATTTCTATACCAAAATTAATCAGAATTGGTTCAGCGGTTTTCGGCGTGAAAACGTAACAGACAGAGTTACTTTTGCAATTTTTAATATTAGTTTGGACATGATTCAATGACTCGAGAGGCCTGCCAAACTCCTGTTTATTTTGTATAATTCCTATCGTAACTCTGAAAAAGGTCAAAATTTTGTTTACGATGAAATATTGTTCGAGGCGTTCAATATACAAACGCCAATCGTCTTTATGCACATCAAACTGATATTTTTCCAATCGACATTGGTTTTGTATATAACGTTCCACTTGTTAATAAAAACAACACACTCACGTCACACACGCGTAGGTTTTTTTTTGCGAACAAAAAATTTAAATAAAGACCTCGTCGTCACTATTTTCCATCGGCACAAAAATACCCTCGTTTAACTATTTATTATTATGCCTACATCGCAAATATCCAGATGGCACTCATCGATAGCCTGGAAGTAGTTTATATTATGTAAATAGCCGTGGATATCAAATAATCCATCTTTAATAGGAAATATGATAAGTCAGTTTTTTCCTTGTAATAATTCAAATATAGATCATGAGCTAAAATTGTTTTCTAAACTTTGACAAATATACTTTTCAATAGTAGAGATAGTACGAGAGAATTTTCTCCGCGAGAGAATATTCTTGGTTCGAGAATATTCTGGAATATTCTTTTTAACTGAGAATATTCTGAGAAGATTGAGAATTTATAATTAGAGATTTTATGATTGAAAATAATACCTACATAATATTTTTTTTTTGAGTTCAATATCCTAAGTGTAAATAATAGTATTTATTAATATTTTGTGGAAATATCTCAACGAAATAGATACCAGGGCTTGTTTTTGGTTTCATAATTGCACTTAACTGCTAAAACGCGCGCCCCATTGCCAAGCAATAATGCTTGCGCGTCTGAAATCCACCGCAAACTTTATAACTTATAAAGGTCTTTTATAAAGGTTGTGGAAGCAGAAGCGGAAACAGGTGTTAAAAAACGTACGGAACTTCTGCAGTTGCGGAAGCAGAAGCAGAGGTCTTTTGCATCACTACTTTATTTTAGACTAATTAAAGTGTGTATTCCAAAGAAATTGTGTTTATAACGTTCTTTTTAGTTATATAATGTCTCAGCCATCTAAATTGTAAAGGCAGTTATTGTGATTGTTTTTTAAATATATTTTACATAAAAATGTAAAGTTGAATAAACGTTGCTAAAACTGATCACTTGGGTACTTTGTTTTATGTGGAAATCCTAATTTACTGAGAAAATATCCAAGAATATTCTCGAGAATATTCTCGTTCGCGAGAATTTACCGAGATTTTACGTTGCAGAGCAAGTTATATTTTACATTCACTTCATTAAACGTTCGAATGTACTCAAATCTATTAGTCTCATTCATTGACTTACAAATAAAGTCTCATTCAAAACACCAAGCTAAGAAAGTCACTCATTTATTAAATTCTCTTAAAATACAATATTCTCGAGAACTTAATAGAAAAGTTTCCGCTGTCAGAATATTCTCGAGAATATCCCATCACGAGTCAATAGATGGCATTGTGTTACAAACTAATTTATAAATTAACGCTTCCTAATATAGAATAGATGGCGCTAATCTGTAGCAAAACGCCTTTTATTTTCAGAGCATGCTTTTAAAAGGGCTTCAGTTAATGAAGTAGTTATTGTAAACGGTAAGTTTTCCATGTCCAGGATAACTGAGAAGATTAAGAACAGAATGCCGACGTTGCGCGCGCGCGACTGTGAGCCGCACCCCGGGCTGAAGGCCGACGCGTTTTCCAGCGAAGTCACGCCCGCCTTACTGTACGTCAACGCGGTGTGCAAGGTGCTCTCTTTGCACGAAGCTCTGAATGACGATGTAAGTACACTCTGTTAAGACTCACTTTTTGAAATTACAAATTGAACGATATAACCATATAATAAGACAATTTTGATAACTGCATACAAACGTACCAGCGGTATATGTCGGCACGCCCGCCGCGCGCTTTGGGTGGACGCATCCGGGCGAGGACAAAAATTATTTACAACTAAATATTTGTTGTAAATCGAGTTTTGTTCAAATTGTAAATGATATTATTAAAAAATGTTTGACACTATTCGATTTGCCATTCTATTGAATCGATCCGCTTGAATATCGGATTGAAATAATTCGATACAAAAAATCGTTAGGTCGAAAATATTTGGATCGATTTTCGGAAAAATCGAATCCGGATGAAAATTATTCCTAGTAACGAGAATCCAGAGGATTGCAAGGTAGATATTGTGTGATGTTAGTTCTTTAGCGTCTACAAGACTTTTTACACCGAAATTTGTAATAAATATGGACTTATGCGACATTCCGTATTCGCCATTTCCACCCACGATTGGGCAGAAATACATTAAACCCGTCGCGTGACTGGCTGTTTACAAAAGTATTATAGCTCCTTTACCTATAAAATAAAGATACCGGTTTTCATGTTTGCCACTTCAAACAAATGGAAGTATCTGTGGAGATATTTGTTATTTGACGACACTTTATGGGGTGGTTCTATTTTCAACAAGAATTTGCTACCCTCAAATCACATAAAACACTTGCTCGACCAACGTGCTCGGGTCAGCTGATTGGGGGAAATGAAATCAATTATTCATTGAATAAGCAACACAGTACACATGCATTTTTTAATAATAATAATACGATACGATAACGTTTTAATAACAACGTAACGATTTGGAATTAAATACAAATATAGAGTACAAAGCGTGCGTGGTGTGCTGCCAAGGAAATCGTACCCATTCAGCGTGCCGTCTCACTTAGGGTGCATCTACTCGACACGAATTTTATCGCGATCTCCCCGCGTGGTGCATCTAACTGTCATGGCAAAGTACGCTCTATTCACTTAGCATTTACGTTTAAACTGAAATGAGCATTCCGGGCACGCGGTCGAGACTGGCTTAAATTAGGTCTACGCGGCGGCCCGCGCGGTTCTATTATTCAGAGGAATTTAAATGTTGTTTCATAGTAAATAGAATTTAGATTCGCCATCATGAAGGCGTGGTAACTAAGCGATCGCCGCGCGAATTATATAGGGTGGCCGCAGTGAAATTGAAGTAAAAACGACAAAATATGTAGATAGTATAACTACTATCTACATATTTTGATATTATTAAACTTCCACAATAGATTTCTTAACTAAAGGAATTTAAACTTCGTCTGAAGTAAGGAACGTTGGGCCAAAAAGTACTTATACAAAAACGATCTTAACTAAACGAATTTTGTCTACGTCTGATGTGAGGAACGTTGGGTCGAAAAGTAACTTTAATTAACACGTAAAATAATATTTTTGTCAGCGGTCAAGTTGTAATGCACGGAGCGCATGCTTCCGCTGCGAATGCAAGTGCGTTGACCTGATGTTACAGTAATTCGCATATCAGCAGCTTGATTTTGATTGCCTCTCCCGAACGGAAACTGCGTCTTTTCCGAGTCGAGGCGCACAACTCTGCCCTCGTAACGAAAAAAGGCACAACTATGCGTACTTTACACAGCAGTTGTGCCTTTTTTCGTTCCTAGGGCAGAACTGCGATTTATAACTGGCCGATCGGAAATTTTTAACATTTCTTATCGGAACAATAGTTGATTGAACTCTCAAATTAGAAAGATATAGTATATAGTAATCAGGTTCATCTTTTCGCTCAGAAATCCATCTGATTTCGAGACTACCCTATCGGATCGATTGCGATTAGAATCAAAATCAGCACGCTGGATACATAACACGCGACGGCCGTGCTACGACGCTGATTTTCAGCGGATCCGGCAACAGAACCATGATCGAACAGTCTATTCCATTATTGTATAGGTAATTAATAAATAATATAGGTAAATAATAAAATGCTATCCCATTGCATGTTGTTGGTGTTGACAATATTGTGAAATAAAAAGTAATTATGATTGTAGGTGACCCTGGTGCGGCGTAATCTCCTTCGTCTGATCGGCGTGGGTGAATTCAGCCCGTTAGCGGAGTGGTGTGACCCGTGCACGTCATGTGTGTTGACAGAGGTCATCTGCAAGGTGTGCAACCACTGCCGTGACCTCGATCTATGTCGGGACACGCATCGCGGTTACGAAAATGATGTGTAAGTAACAGCATTTTTTTTTTTGGATTTTCGTGCTAAGGAATTACTGACAAACAGCTATAATAAGCTATCGGACAATAAAGTGTAAAAAGTCTAAAATGTAGTTAGGGGGATTGTGTAATGAAAGCGATAATTTAATCAATATTTTTGTGAAATAATATCAATCAATAAAATAGGGAAATTGTAATATTTTTAATGTTAAATACATCATGTGACCATATCATATGCATATGATATCACATGATTTATTTGATAAAGCAAACGAACGTTACCGTATTTATTGATCGCGTATTGTGTTGTGATTTTTCTCCGCTTAATCACTTTTGTCTAAAAACTGTGCAGTAGTTAAAGTCAGTCAATATGTAAAGTCCATTGACTTACAATTATATGGACGTCGGGTCCGCGCTAAAAAGTGTCCGAACTTATAGGGCGTTAAAATCGTATACAGAGCGTCATTCACGCTTTAGTCTTCGTTAGATATTAGACCCGTCGTCCATTTATTTGTAAGTCAATGGTAAAGTCAGTCAATTTGTACATTTACTTACCGATGACGTCACTTCCGAGTTGACTAAAAAAGTTAAATAATTGAGTTAAAAAGCTTTGTTTATATAAAATAATATTTAATTATATATGATATTCAACATGATTAACTTTAAATATAGTGTTCCGATTCTCTATCAACATTCGGAAAAAATTTCGGGATAACGTATCAGTTTTTTAAAAGTTTTGTGGTATTTACAGTCCAATCTGCACGTGTCCGATGTGCGGCACGGCGTACGAGAACCAGGAGTTGGAATGGCGGTTGATAGAAGTAATGAACCGACGCGCTATGAGCTTCACTCTTCAGGACCTTATCTGCACGAGATGCCATCAAGTAAATAGACAAATAAAAGCTTTAGCATTTCCACAATAACAGTATTACATAAACAAAAATCAGCTAGTAGTAACACTGTAATATGTTTATATAAAATAATGTGCTAGACAACCACTTCTATTACCTAGAAAATTTACTGTACTATGAGTACCAGAGAACGGTATTCGCTCCAGGGCATTGTCCAAAACACCCAGTCTAGAAGCAGTTTAGAAAAGTTCATTTCCCAAATTGGTCCTACTGGGAATGGACCCTTTGACCTCATCATCCAGTGCCCACAGTCCAAACCGTTGAGCCACTGTGGTCATCAGTCAAATAAAGCAGAACAAACTAAAATAATAACTAAGAAGCTTTAAATGGGAAGAATTAACGATTACATTTTGAATGTCGTTAAAAACTGCCCATGTCACTGGTACGCTGTCAGGGCCTTGTTAAAAGAGACACACCACTATATACTATTGTCCTACTTACCTACATGGCCCCAAAACAGGGTAAAACTGCATTGAATGACATAATATTTAATTAAGCCTTATCTTTAGCAGTCTGCTGAAGTAAGTGGACACTCAATGGTACTGTACATAGACTAATATGTAACCATATAATTGAGATCGTTTAATAGTCTTTGTTCACTCTGCCATCAACAATGTTGCCAGTCAATATCGCACATGATAGAATAAATACATTTGAAAAATTTTATTTTATTCTACTACTCCTCTTGGTGTAAAGATCTACATGGTCAAGGTTCACCTTGAGTAAACTTTTTCTCAAACTAAGTACTGTATACAGAAAATGCGTAAAGTTTAACCATGTATATGTCTAAGGTGGAGAAACTAGCAGCCATTGGTGAGGTGGTTTCACTAATATTGTTTAAAATGTTATGTCTATGTATTCAGGTGAAACGTGAGAACCTGTCACTGGTATGCGATTGCGCAGGTGAATTTGCTCTCATGGTATCAGCGACAGACGTGCGTGCTCAACTGGACACTTTCAAGACCATAGCTGAATATTATAAAATGCCTTTACTTTTAGAACTTATTGATTTTAACCTTAGTAATATGTGATGTTTGTAGTATATATATAATGTAATTATATACTTAAACATGTAACAATAAATAATTTTGCAAATTATAGTTTCATTCTACATTTCTATTTAGTATTTTAGGCTCTAAGTTCTTACTTAGTACAAAAAGAAACAAGACACACTTATTGTAATGATTAATTTATATTAATTAGTTAGTATTTAGAAATTATTACAAAACATTAAATTTTAATTTATAAACAAAAATTATTAACAAACTCAGAGGGTACTTCTTTCATCACTGGGTGTTTGGCCTAGTCCTTTGGCAACTTCACTGATGCAGAGCCACTGTCCATCAGAGCCTTCTCGCCAAAGACTAACTTTGTTATCCCCTCCAGACACAGCCAAGATGTTTCCAGTTAAAGACCAGCTAACACTCCAGACCACATCATCAAAAGTGCTAAGTATTGTTGGGTTCCATGAAACATTGTCATCACTGGTCCAGATGACCACCCTCTTATCTTGGGAGCAGCTAGCAATCATGGAACGTTGCAGCCCAAGAGATGGGGCCCAGGCCACATCTCTCACCCAGTCCATGTGCATTTCTAACCGGTTCTCTTCTACCCATTGATCTTCTTGTTCTCTCCATATCTGCAAAATTGAAAAAGATGTATTGTATTGCAAAAATGGTTTTAAATGCAAATAAAGGCAGTCTTCAATCTAACCTTTATCAAGTTATCACATCCACCAGATACTATTCTCTTAGGCGCCTCTTTATTACTGAGCGGGTCTAGGTTCAATTCTGCAGAAATGGCAGGACACCAGCTAACGCCATTGACACCAACGGCGTGAGCACCTGGGATCTTTTTCACATCCCAGTTACCAGTGTCTTGGGCGTACGAGATGATGGAGATAGACCCGTCAGAGCTGCAGCAAGCGAGAATCAGCCCGTATTCGGCCGGTGCCCACGCTACCGAGTTTACGGAACTTTCGTGAACAGCATGTTCATACAATTTAGTCCATTCTCCTTGTTCTTTCCATATAATAACCTTCCTGTCGTATGAGCAAGATGCTAGCAAGTTGCCAAACTTCGGGTGAGCCCAAGCAACTTGCCACACAGGTCCGAAGTGGCCTTTTAAGTCGGCAGCCAGAGTTTGTGTACCGCTTTTGATGTCGTATATTTTCACGGAGTTATCTGAAGAACAAGTTGCCAGTCTCAAGCCATAGTAATCCAGTTCGGCGTCATGAATCATGTCCTCATGACCAGTATCGATTGTATTTAAGACAGTAATCATTTTTATCACTTTTACAAAAATTATCAAAATATATTCGGTACACCTTACGCCGTTTGTCAAATATAAGTTGACGTCTCTTTGGTTGACGTGGAATCGCAGTGTTACTGTAGAAAAAAATACTAGAATGCGTTCAGATTTTTTTTCGTAATAATTGTGTTTTAAGGACAACAACACCTTTGTTAGCTTGTCAATTTTGACAAGTTATACTGTTCGGAATACGAACTACGAACCGACTTGTAAATCCGAAAGTCCTGAAAATACTGATGAGCTAATATTTGGGTAAATTATGAGATTTTATTTCGTTGGTGAATAGGAATATGGCGAAAAGCGAAGGCGGAGTTTTTCACATTGTCAAAGACTTGTTAAACCATGACTACCGCGGTGTGAATGTGAGTATATTTTTGTCTAAATAGACACTCTGAGGAGGTGTTTTTCATCAGCACCGTTGTTTTCAGATAGCGGTTTATGCCTTGGCCACTGCTGGATTGGCCGTAGCTGTGCATAAGATTCGTCCAGTAAGTATCAACGCACATAAGAGGCGGTTTTATTAAATATTACATAACTTACTAAGTTTGTATTTTTAATTAGGTTAGCAAGTTCTCGGTCGCAAGTAAAGTACCGGACCACTTCGTAAAGCAACATGAACCTCTCCGGGGAGAGTTTGCCGGCGTGCAACATAGTCCAGTACGGATTCTAGTCAACCACTGGGCACCAATTTACTTACCATTTTGGCATTCCAGTAAACCCCCTCTACCAGTCAAGGTTAGATTTCAATGTCATTAATAGATCATAGCCGATTTGACCTAGTTGTTGGTGCCAAGTTTATGAATATTTTTGTTATTTCAACAGCTTTGGGGTGTTGATGTGGCAAGCAGTAATGCTGTTAATTGGCTGGAGTGTGTAGCTAAGGGAAAGCAAGTCACCCTGAAGCCTATTTCAAAGGAGAACAATGAACTTATCTCCACTGTACTTTTGCATTTACAAGACACAAAGGTAGGAGTTAATATTCATCATCATAAATGATTTAACAATGTGTTTATTATCACTCTGTATGAGTTTGTTTATTGATTATATTTTTCTGTTTCAGACTAAAAATGTGGAAATATTAGACATTGGGAAGACATTAGTTCAACTTGGATTTGCTAAAGCGTCAGTCCCTCAGAAAGTTCAGAAAGATACTGTGGAGTCATCTCTAGCCCCAGTGCTGTTGTCAGCTGAAACCCATGCTAAGGCTTACAGAAACGGAATTTGGTCAGACCAACTCCCACCACTTCCTAAATATGTGATATACTGGAGGAAAGGGTCACAAATCACAAAGGAGATGCTTGTTGTACTAATTGAGAAAATGTTACTTCTTTTAGCATACATGTCTAGAAGTGCCTTAGTGGGAGCTAAAAAACTTGCTCTCCGCCCTTTTAGAGCCAGCCCTAAACAAATACAGGCTGCTACATAACAAAGCATTTAAAATACAAAAATTGTTACCTAATTATAAATTCAGTTGAGAGATGTATTAAAGACAATACCAGATACTGTTCCATACATTAATATATGTAATGTACAAAGGTGATTTAAATATAAATTTATCTAGTGCTCTAATTAATAATACTTTCAACTTGAATTTCTTTCCAGAAGTTCTGTATCTATTACAAAGAAAGAATAATCAATAAGTGGCATTAAAGTAAGTTTTAGCATTTAAAAATATCTCTGCAATTTCGATTAAAAGGAAATTGTTTTAAGTAAAAAACATATGCCAAATATATTATAGATAATGTATAAATAGTGCAATGTACAGAATCTGGAAAAGTTTTGGTCGTTTATATTACTTCTACATAAAACTAGCAGAAGTAACACAATCTCTTTGTACATTAGATTTCCCTTTGGGGCAACTATCTGGTATAGTTATTCTGGCATTGTAATTGTTATTAACTAGGTACAGTGTAATTTGTTGATTTTCTTCTATATTTTATAACGCATAACGCACTGTTGTACATATTATTAATACAAAATTTTGTAATGGTTGTGACTGAGAAGAAATAATGTACTTGGCCTTAAAAATAAAACTAAATTGTTGTAAAAAAAGCACTTTATTCAAATTAAATAGTATATATTACATTAAAACATATATATCTTAATTAAAATAGCAAAAGAAAAAGTACAGCTAAATAATCTATTGAAATAATATCCTTTAAACCATTATTTAATTATTATTCTTTCATTACCAACATAACACCGAGTCGCAATTTCGCTCTTAAAATAATTGTAACTTTTAATGTGAACAAAATGTCCAAGTCAGGAATACTGTTCCGATTTTATCCAAGAGACGAGAAAATATAGTTGTGGATATAAAAATACAAAAAGCAAGTCTGATCCCCCTCGGGCATTGCGCACCAATATTTTAAAAGTAGGTAAAAAAATATAGTCAAGGTGGGTGCAGGTCCACTGATCAGAGCGCTGTGCCCGGTTGTAGCGAGCGGACGCAGAGCATGGGTGCGGTGCGGCGGGGAGCGCGACGCGCGGGCCGTCAGAGGATGGAGCAGCGAGACAACCACGACGTGGGCTTGCGTTGTTGCTCGTTCGCCTTCAGCTGGTGTGCGCCGCTACGCGCTTGGGGGTTACTTGCCTCCTGTTATCACATCATTATGTACATAGTGGTAAACAACAACGCATCGATTATCGCCACACGACACTCTACTGATTACAATCTACATACTTCTTATCAACTAACTGCAAACCCACATAGGAAAATGCTCCTACCTACTAATATTAACCATAAAACGACACAAAGCTCACTATTGCAAACATTTTATACTTCATGCAACTGAGTTCCAACAAACAAAGCAATATCTAACAATGAGAATTAAGCATGCATTTATTTTTTTACGAAAAAATATTAACTCATACAATAGCAAACATCAACACCCACAATTTTTTGCTTTTACCTTCTGTTTATGAAAGGACAGCATGGAACAAAAGAAAATATAACTTTAGAATGGTGCTAAGGGTGGTTACACACGGCGACGTGGATGCAAACGCGCGTTCGTAAAACGCGCGACTGCATCGATACAAACGCGCGTTCGTAAAACGCGCGACTGCAGCGATACAAACGCGCGATTGCAATACAATGGCCTATAAATCCCAAGTGTAACGATGCAATTCCGCGCTTGCATCTATGTTTAAAATCGCGCGCGTGTGTGATCGCATCACTACTAAATACACAGAACTTTGATACAAGTTTTATATAGTATCTTACAATAGTACCTTGAATTTTAGGAGAGCTTCAAAGTTATGGTATTCCAAATAAAAGCCTATGTTTACATTAGAGAACTATAATATATATTGGAAAAATGAGTTGCATACCTGTTTTTTCTCCATTTTCGCTTTGATGTCTCTCGCCAATGTATAAAAAGCATACTCAACGTTTAATGAGTCCTTTGCTGATGTTTCTACAAATTTTATCTGATACTCTATAGCTAATTGTTCACCTCTCTCCTTTGACACCTGAAAGAGTAGTTTAGTTAAATAGTGTGGGTTTTTTTTTTCAAGCTAGGGTTCTGAATTTTGAGATTGTAGTGCTAGTCAATGTTGGTTTATTACATTGTACAGGTTCTTTGGAAGTTTTTGTTCTGTTTAGCTATTTAGTACTCAGTTATTCAGGAAGCATTCCCTAAAAATGGGATGAACACTTTCAAATTTCTAAACACTTCTTGAAAAATTTTCTTTTAAAACGATAATGCATTTAGTTGTCACTCTAGGACTAAGCTGCCATACCTGTCTTTTAGCTTCCAAATCACACTTATTTCCGAGTATCATCTTTTCAACATCAGCACTGGCATTCTCCTCAATATTTCTTATCCAATTTTTTATATTTTCAAAGCTCTTTTCATTGGTAACGTCGTAAACCAGCATAATGCCCATCGAGCCTCGGTAATATGCTGTGGTTATTGTACGGAATCTTTCTTGACCTGCGGTGTCCCTGGCATAGTAACAAAAATGGTTTACTAATCCTAACATATAAGGTAAATTAAAGGGATTTTGCCCTATAGACAATAAGTGCAGTAATCTTTATTTTTATGGCAGGGTGCAGAACTATGGTCAGTGACAAGCAATCAAAAATTAGGTCTAATTTATTAACTAAAAATCATAATAATAATAACAGCCTATGTATAGTCCCACTGCTGGGAACATGCCTCCTCCCACATTGACTAAATTTATATTAGCTGACATGGTTTTCATTCTTTTTTGTTGACATGTCACTAAATGAACCCATCTGATATCACCTGGTTTCTTGTATTGTACATATTCAATACAAAAAAGTACTAAAAGTACTAACTAAATGAGGACCTTATTTACAGCAGTTGCAATTTAGCCATCACTGGCTTAGTGGCCTTTACATATTGGATAAATTTAATTACCATAGTTATTGTTACATTTATATCAAAGGGAAGATTAGTTTCCTGTTATGTTTATGTATGAATCATACTGAATCAGTACTGCACCATAGGTTCAAGATTCCAGTTACATATTTTTTTATGTGACCTGTGAACAGCAACAGGTCATAAATGACGGAAAGGGTAAATGAGGAAATTAATGCACTTAAAGATATAAATATTGACGCCATGGGAATGTCTCAATTACATAAAATGTTAAAAATGACGTTAATAAGGAGTACAGCCAAAAAAGTACCAAAACTCACCATATTTGTAGCTTAACTTTTTTCCCGTCAAGGTCTATTGTCCGAATTTTAAAGTCGATTCCTGCAAACAAGCAAAATTTGTTAACCGACCGCCGACTAATTAAAATTAGTGTGTATGATGTCACGAACTCTTCATTGGTATAATTCGATAAGGGTCATATTTATCGTCCGCCGCACCCTATGTGCAACCATCGCGCTGCTACCCGGAAAAACATGCACAAAGAACAACGAAACCAGCTCAATGACAAATGATTTATATAAAAAAAGACAACTTATCTCATAGTAACCTTTGATTCAATAGAAAATTCAAGGCACTCACCAATGGTTGATATAAACGATATATTGAATGCATCTTCTGAAAATCTAAATAATATTGAAGTTTTTCCTACTCCGGAATCACCTATCAAGAGTAATTTAAATAAATAATCGTAAGTCTTTGCCATTTTTTACAACAATCTGATTACACAGACAACCACCAGACAGCCATTCATTTGGCATTTATTTTTTTTATTCACGTCATTTTTTTAAAATGCCTTGGCTTGTCACTGGAGGTGTGCGTTAAAACGAAAAGCACTTAAAAAAGTCTGCTTTTTAAAATAAGCACATAAGCACGCTTTTCATTTTAAGCGTAAGCGTTGGTCACTAGTCAGTTCTATACTTAGAGGATGGAAAAAATTTCCATAGTCTAAGGTTCTATAGATACTCAATAATTTCATTTTTTACAACATGCCTAAGTTTCAAGTAGCGCCATCTATGTTTCCTAAACAAATTAATTCAACATAACGTGCAAGCTTTTTTAAACATAGATTCTATGCGCTTAAACGATTTTCTAAACGACTTTTTAACCGTCAAAGTGAAAAGCGTTTATATGAAAAAGCTTTTACAAGCACGCTTTTTAAACGTAAGTTTTAAAGTTAATAAAATAGCAGAATTTGCCATTTTAACGGTTAACAAGTAAAAAAGTTAAACAACTTATGTTTTTAAGCCCAATGAACAAAATGTTGATATAATAATGTTATGTCATAAATAAAAATATAACTCGTTTTTTACAAAAAAACTTATTTATCTTAAAACCTTTAGAGGTCAACTTTTACGTTTTGCTATCAACAGAACAACGTTGTAAGCTTTTTTACTTATAAATCTATGCGCTTAAATGTTTTCTAAACGGTTTTGTTATATATGCTCACTGGTTTTGTTAGCTTCAAACTTTTTTTAAGCGTTTAAAAAAGCACACGTTTAAACGTTTAAAAAAAATTGGAATAAAGAAATACTAACGTCGTTCAAGCATTTATAATTTTACAGTCAGAACGTTGACGCAGCCAATATCAACCATAGATTCAAAGTGTATTCCATAGCATTTAAGTTTATTTGAAAAGAGCAATCCCTAGAGTTTCTTGCTCGTTCTTCTCAGGGATGTCAGCGTAGTGAACGAGGAGTAGCTTAAATGTGACGTTTTCAAGTGTAAATTTATTTTACCTATGGAATAAATAATCTTTGCCTTTGACTTTGAATCTATGGTTGATAGTGACTTTGACAACGTTCTGATCATTCATTTTTACCGCAGCGATATCTGGGAACTAACATGCCAAAACATAGCTGTCGCATCTGTTCTACTTGTCTACAGTTATCTGTGCGCCACTCTATATAAGGCTTTGCTAGATACACCAATGCCCCAGCCTGATATGGGATAAATGAATTATTTCGTTAGTTTTATTTTATTATTTAGTTAGTTAGTTATTATTATTTAGTTAGTTATTAATATAAATGACGTTCGTACGTGTACGCCTCGCTATGGTAGTAGGTTTCCATCGTGTCCCATCCCGGGCGCGGACAAACACGCTTTCCCCTGATTTAAAAGATGGTGTTAGACTGTCTGAATTTATGTTGGCTTGTATCTGTCTGTGCTGCAAGGCATTTTTAGAGTTAGGATGTGCATTATCGAGAATACAATGCCGCTGACGCCCGAACATTATTTGTCCTGGGCTCTTGCCGATGAGGAGTTATGCGGTAAGAAAAAAGGAAATTCAGTCTTTTCAGGATGAGATGATCATTTGCACTTGACAAAATTCTGGACTTGAAAGTGTGGACCAGGCGTTCGGCTAAGCCGTTTGTCCGGGGATGGTACGGGGACGATTTGATGTGTGTATTACCTTTGTCTCTACGATAGTCTTGAAATTCCCGAGAAGTAAATAGTGGCCCATTGTCAGAGACCAAGAATTGTGGTGAATATGGAATCTAACTCTTCACACAGTTTACAAGTGGTTATCTGGTTCAATGGCTTAACTTCGATCCATTTCGAGAGTGCGTCTGCTAGGACAAACCAGTACTTCCCCTCGAACGGGCCCGCAAAATCAATGTGTGTCCCATGGGTTATCAGGAACTGACCATGAGTATAAAGGCAATTCAGGATTATTTGGCCGATTCTCTTGGCATTTGCGACAACGTTTGATGTACTCCTCAATATCTTCGTCTATAGACGGCCACCATACATAAAAACGCGCTAGCGCTCTCATTGCGGATGTGCCCGGGTGTCCTGTATGCAGGTATTTCAAGGTGGCTCTTCTCAGTGTGGCCGGTATTACTATTCGACCTTGCCACAATAAAATCTTATTTTCAATTAACAAGTCTGTGCGCTTCCGAGCGTAGGGCTTTAAGTCGTCTGAATAAAGATTTTCACGCCAACCGGTCTTAATGTACTGTGAAACCTGTTTAGAGTGTGGGGTCCTTTCTTAAGGCATCTCGTATAATGTTCTCCGTTAAAGCAATGTCTGAAACTCTTTCATGTTGCAATTAGGCTACTATTCTATGTACTGTCACTTCTGCGTTAGACGGTCTTTCTTCTGGATTTGGCATCCTAGAAAGATAATCAGCCATACAATTTAGATGTTATCTATATATCTTAGTGAATATGATGTCAGTCGTACCCATCAATGATTAAAGCCTAACGTACTAGGCGGTTATTAACAAGCTTTGGAAAGTTACGCTGCAGCTCTAAAACGTGGATTCAAGGCTTATGATCGGTTACTAACGTGAATTTTGTGCCATGCAAATATTGTTCTAACTTTTGGATTCCGAAAAATGTTGCTAGAGCTTCTCGGTCAATAACTGAATATTTCATTTCCGCTGATCTTAGTTTCCTAGAAACAAAAACGATGGGTTGAATTTTGTTGGCCGCTTTATGATAAAGCACGGCACTCACGCCTTTTTCCGAGGCGTCGTTGGGTGTTTAGGGTAACATTCGGTAAATTTTCTATATTTCGCCGGCTTTGACTCGTGTTCTTTGTATAAACACTAGTGACATTTCTCTATTACTGTTTTTTAGCACCGCTATTTTTAATACAGTTTTTTTGCTATATAAAAAAAGACGGTTGTTAATTACATAATTTTGAAATGTTTTCGAAAACTAGTATATCTGTCATCTAGGTCTGAAAATAAATTTATAAGCTCTAATATCAACGTTAGTAATAACGATAGGATGAGCAGAGAACTGAGTAGCAGGCAGCGGCGGAGGAAAAACACTTATTTTGATGAAAATTTTATAATAAATTCAAAACACAGAACACACTTCACCGCGAACCAAAAAACAATGAAACAAAAATGTAATTAAAAAAACTGATTCCAAGTATAAAAAGTACATAAAAAAGAAGTAAAAATAAAATCTATATGTATGAAAAAGATCTGTCGCCAACAGTTAGCCATTATACATATATAAATATTACATTATAAAAAAGGTGACCACATAAATGTACAAAAAAAAGATACATGTATAGATATAGCCACATATCATAAGCTACAAGGAGCGAAATATAGTTGTTAAAACCACCAAATGTTATTTAATTACTTTTTCATCACACTTGCTCGTAAACAGTGCCGTGCAGGCAAAGTCGACTGTAATGTCCCAAATTATACCCACCGGCTTTTACATAATATCGCCATATGGACTTTTTATGTGAAGATTAAGCAAAAAGTTTTTATGCCCGAAAATTCTGAACGTATATTTCGTTTAAACTTGAAAAAGAATTCGCTCTGGGCCTTTTGGAGGGAAAAGTGTCGTATATGCAATAATCTATCCACATTTTATAAAATTTGTTTTGGGAATTCAAATTCTGCAGTATTTTTAGAATTTCGAAATTATTTGCTTTATATCTAATACATTGTGGCTGCATGCGTCTGTGCCTTTTATAACATTTATAGTTAGAGTGGTAAATCTATTGAAGAATGTTCAATCTGTTAAAAAAATAAAACAATAAAGCCGCTATTTGCAAAATCTGTAAATGTTGTGATTCACACTTGTGAAAAACATTGTACGTACAGTCAAGACCACGTCCATTGACACTTTGTACTTTGAACCGTTCTTATCGTAAGCGGCATAGAGTTGGATTTAAATTTTAAGTGTCAAGCTTAACGTTTTCTTGATCCACAGACGGCAAAAATTACAAACCTCGAGTCTTTAAAGCCCGATGCCTACTGCAGGACAAATCTACTGACCTAGGAAGTCGAAGTTGGATTTTAAAGTAATTCTAATGGTGATATGTAAAACAATGCAGTAGATAACTGTCCTTTTCCCAAAGCAGAAAATAAAAAATTAACAGAATAGTAAGTTTCCACCCCTCCCCAGTTTTAGGCACTCACACACTCTACTAGACACACAAGCACTCACACGCACTCGGAGTAGATAATGGTATTCATAATGATTGTAACTTTCTCGGAGTGGATAATGGTATTTATAATGATTGTGACTTTCATTTCGTAAATTAAAATCACAATAAGTATACGTAATTTGTATCGGAAATTCGAAATCCAATAATATATTTTTTAATTGAAGAAACTCCTTTCTTTATTCTATTTGGATGAAGATACATAGCCCTACATGGCACAATTCACGACCATCATAATAATAGTAAAGTTCTTTCATAATAAATAAATTTAAACAGTTTAGACATCAACGTGTTGTCCTTAGCGAATGGCTGGCTGACAGCCTTGATGCCGTTCCGTCAATGTGATCCTTAATATCTAAAGGCGCTGTGCGATTTTAAAACTAGAGAGGGGCGGAGAGTGACAATCTCGTTACTTTTATATTATCTGCTGCAAATTTCACGTAGCACCACTAGAATTACTTTACAATCCAACTTCAACCTCCTAGGTCAGTGGTTTTGTCCCTTGATGCAGTGAAAGAAATCATTTTCGGAAATCCGGAATTCGAAAAAGTAATTAGTTAATATTAAAATTTGGTGGTTTTAAAAACTCTATGTCATATTTACTGCCTCCGTGGCCGAGCGGTTACCATCATGTGGGCTGATTTTAATTCAAATCGGAATCGATCCAATCGGGTAGCCTATCCGAGCCATGACGTCACAGATGGGTTTCCGAGCGAGAACAAGAACCTGATTCCTACTATACCTTTCTAATTTGTGAGATAAATCAACTATTGTTCTGATTTGAAATGTCAAAATTTTCCGATCGGCCAGTTGTGAATCGCAATTATGCGCCTCGACTCGGAAGAGACAGTTTCCGATCGGGGGAGGCAATCAAAATCAAGCTGCCGGAATAGATTCCCGGGCCGAGTTAAACATTTGTATGGCCTGCATTTATTTCTTTCGTGAATTTGGGTGTAATTTGTTGTTGTCTATGAGTGTGTCCATGGCACCAGCGATACGTGGTTTCCCCTTTTTCCCTAGACGAACTCTTTCATAAGGAGCTCTACTGGTACTAAAAAAATAACATAAAAATTATAAAAAAAACGAACTTCGTTTGTGCCAACGCCGAATTTTCAAATAATGTTTACTGAATTTATCGAAACACGATACTATAAGCTGATGGATTACTAGAGCAAATGACGCTTGTGTGATAGAATGATTGGGCAAAGTGTTCACTTGGGTCGATTACTCCGTTCTTTTGTGTAATAAAAGAAAGCCAATCAACTATTACTTAATATATCCACACGCAAAATAGGCGCCATGACGTCGAGTTGCGGACACCAGCCCGCTACACCAAAGTACCTACCAAGTAGACATCGTTATCTTCCAGATAACTAAGTACCTACCATTACGTAGTATGATTAATTAAGGTAATTGATAGGTAAGGTAATAAACTTTTTAATAAAAAATCAGCATTTTGTTGAATTTCGATGAAATAATGATAACGTACCTACCGTTTCAGATAAAAACAAGTAGGTATCCATAGAGTTTTATGGTTTTCGCGATCATGGAAACTATTTATTTGAATCTAAATTCGAAAAATAGTTTCACCTCCATCCGAAGTATTTTTAATATATATATATATATATATATATATATATATGTATATATACAGTGGTGGACACATAATTAAAGACACTTAGAGAATATTATTTTTTCAAAGTTTACTTATCCTATATTTTTTTATTATAATGCAATAGGAGCTTGCAATATTGTTTAAATTATTCTAACGGGTATCGTGAAATGTTTGAAATGAAATAAAGAGAACGAAGATGTCGTATTTTAAATTTTTATTAAGTTTCTACACCGTTATAAACTAATACAAAAGCTTGGCCAACTAATTAAAGACACACAAATCATGTAACTGCAAAAAAAATATTACAAATGTTAAAACGAATTTGAGTATAAAATTAGTTTCAGATGTATAATAAGAAAATAAAAGCACGTTGTTAATATTTTGTCGCATGTCCTTTAGCAGCAATGACGGCCCGACACCGCCTCGGCATAGAAGCAATCAAATTATTGCAAGTTTCAATCGAAATCTGTTCCCATGCCTCTTTAAATGCCGTGTATAGTTGATGCACGTTACTTGTACGTTTTTTTGCAACCATTTTCTTCACACGGGACCACAAGTTTTCGATCGGGTTAATGTCAGGACTATACGGTGGCCAATCCAAAACTGTTACTGATTGGCTTCTAAGAAATTCTTTGACCACTGCTGAAGTGTGTTTGGGATCATTATCATGTTGAAAAGTCCATATCACCGGCAAATGATCCTCGGCATAAGGTAACATGGTGTTTTCTAAAATATTTTTATATTGAAATTTATCCATGTTACCTTCTATTTTTTTAATAGGTCCCACACCGTGACCAGAAAAACATCCCCAAACTTTCATATTACCCCCTCCATGTTTAACAGTTTTTTTTGTGTATTTTGGATCCATTTCTTTTTTTGAAGGACGCCTCACGTAAACTTTTCCATCAGAGTTAACCATATTTATTTTAGTTTCGTCAGAAAAAAGCACATTTTTCCACTGTCGCTCTGTCCAATGTGCATATTTTTTGGCAAACAGCAATCTGGTTTTGATGTTTTCTTTCTTCAAAAGGGGTACCTTCCGAGAAATTCTTCCAAACAAGTTTGCCTCACATAATCGCCTTCTCACCGTTCTTGCAGACACTCCTCTAGATTCCTCTGCACCAAATACTTCCAAGCCAATGACTTCTGATCCTTTGAAAGGGTCTTTTTTAGCCAACAATTCTATTCTTGTGTCTTCTCGCTGGGTTGTTTTTCGCGGTCTAGGTTTCCTAGGCACATTTTCCGTAGTGTTAAATTTCTTAAAATGCCGGATAGCGTTCATTACCATATCTTTCGAGCATCGCAAGTGTTCTGCAATTTTCCTATATGACCACCCTTTTTCATAAAAAATCAGAATTATCTTCCTTGTGGAAGGATCGCAACTTTTGCTTTTTCCCATAATATTTCAATTTAAATTTCACAATAAACTTAGAGCACGGCTAAAACTGAGTGAGATTTTGCGTATCACAAAAATTCGCTCAATATTAGAAAAAATCAGTGCTCTTTTTTATTTTTTATTTCAAGTTTAGAACACGAAATATGCACTGTCTTTAATTAGATGGCCAGCAGCTAATGTATCGAAAAAGTTTGAATGATATTTGAAACGGGAACTATGTAAACTCTTTTTAGTTAAACTTTGATACTGTTCTCATTTTAAAAAATATATGATGTCAGTGTATGTAAAATGACTATTAAAATGGAATTGATACCTATCTTGGGTCTCTAAATATCATTTAATTTGTTGTATGTGGTCAACATCAAGGGTGTCTTTAATTATGTGACCACCACTGTATATATATATATATATATATATACATATATATTAAATATATATAAATGTAATTATTGCATCGAGTATTGCGCAGTTAAGCATATAATACATTTTTCAAATAAAATTGTTTGAGTGATAAACTATGCGAAAAGTTTTACTTTTTTGTGTTACAAAAATATTAGCCAAGCGTGTACATAATCAAAAAATGAGGTATTAGGGGTTAAAGTATGAAATTGCCGTTTTATTGCAAAAGGTTCTTTGAATTTTCATAGAATCTTCATGGATTGAGGTTTTCGAATGAAACTTTTTTCATATGGTTTCTGTGATTTTTTTTTTAAATTTGAAACATTTGAATATCGACTTGCAATTGTTTTTGTTATTCAATTTAGACAAGAAAGATGGATACTGCGA
>NW_020653460.1:2777499-2802688 GCF_003589595.1 Hyposmocoma kahamanoa
AAGAAACGCGTGTTGAAACTTGTGTTGCCTTGTTGAACCGGTACAGAAATGAAGGAATATTGGATCGAATTGTAACAATAGTGATGAAAAGTGGATTCTTTATGATAACCGGAAAAGAAAAATTCAATGGCTGACCCCAGGTCAAATGCCACAACAGTGTCCTAAAGCAAAACTTACCAATAAAAAGGTAATGGTAACTGTTTGGTGGTCTCAGCATGGTGTTATTCACTATAGTTTTCTCCGATCTGGTCAAGCAATAACGGCAGATGTCTATTGTGCCGAACTCCGAACCATGTTGACAAAACTAGCAGTAAAACAGCCCCGACTCATGAATCGATCTTCACCATTATTGCTCCACGACAACGCGAGACCTCACACGGCACGAGAAACCATTTTGACCCTTCAGGAACTGCAGTTAGAAACCATTCGTCATCCTCCGTATTCACCAGACCTTGCTCCAACGGACTACCATTTTTTTCGTGATTTGGACAATTATCTACGTGACAAGAAGTTTTCTTCCCAGGAGGCAGTACAAAATGCTTCCACACAGTTTGTGCAGTCTAGATCGTCGGAGTTCTATCGCAAAGGCATTAATAACCTTCCCATTAGATGGCAGCAATGTATAGATAATAATGGCAACTATTTTGATTAAATAAATTTGTTACAAATTTAAAAAATAAACAATTTAGATTTTCAGTACAAATCGGCAATTTCATACTTTAACCCCTATTATTAAGAGAATTGCGTCTCACGTTTGTAACGCTTTAGTTACTTTGGTTTTAAAATACCATTACTAAGAAAACTATCATAGACTATAAATTATCTAAAAACTGTCTACAAGACTAAATAAAAACTGTCTACATTCTATAAATGTAGACAGTTTTGTAGCATTCTAGAAGGGTTACTTGAGAAAAAAGATAAGAATCACTTTTAACACTGCCTACAGATGGTTTCTCAAAGCACTCTTGTGATCTACTGATAAAGTTGTGCCCACTTTTACTTTAAATTATCTAGAAACCTTCTTCGATATATCTTGAGGGAATTTGAACTCTTAAAATATTCAATCGAATTAAATTCTATTAGATATCTTATAGTATATATTTAGATATGGGTGCGCTGCTTGGGCGAGGTCTTGCATTTGGGTATGGAGTTATTACATACCATACTCTGATGGACCCCAAGCTCGTCCATGGTTAAACGCTGGTTGTAGTTGTGCTGAAGCACATAAACAGTTCGTGTACCAAGCTTGGGCAGATGCTCGACTATGCAAAGTTCCGAGTACTCGGCATTTGAAGAAAGCTTTCAATAAGACCGCCAAGAAGTGCAAACGTGTTACGTAGGGCCAAGTTCGACCATGTGCGCCGCAGAAGGCAGCAAATCCTTTTAGTCCCTGGCCAAAGCGGTCGAATCTAACTTTTGTCGTTCATCTTTGCCACCTCTGCTGAGACCGGATTAGAGGTGGGTGATAAATAACGTCACGATGAAAAAATCACGATGATCCGCCGTCAAACAGTATCACCGTGACTCGTTCCGAAGGAACGACGTTCCAAAGTCACATAGGTGTTCCTCCGTTCCAATAGCTATCCCCGTCACTCACATCTCCGTTCCGTGGTGACTGAGCGCGCCACTCGTTGTACTTCTCTTCAAATCGGGCCATTTCGGCGATGGGAGTGAATGAAATAGGATGACTGTCTTTGCTCACTCACAAGGGTCGTAGGTGCTTATTACTACTAGAAAGGGCGGATGAAAAAAATCTGCAGCAGTTATTATAAACCTATTTATGAACAAAGTAAAATATTTTTGTATATTTGTTTTATTATGGGAAGAGTTGGTATTTTATATTTATGTATAATCTACTTTGTGTATTCTACTAGAAATATAATTAATTACATTACACTTTATTGCTATTTTTAACAATCCAAAGATTCACATTAAATAAGTAACAATCAAAATTACATTAAGTACAAAATCAACTTTTTGAATGGAATTGAAACTTATTACAAAGGGAGTAAAAACTTAAATCATTGTATAAAAAACGGCTATAAGTATTAGAAAGAAGCCGCTGGCTAAAACCGTATATCGTGATGTACGTTATAGGCGTGGAAAGGTCACGGAAGTAACAGTCATGACAAAATCATGATGATTTATCGCTGTGATTTACCAATTATTTTTGGAACCGCAACGACAGCCACAGCGATATAAAAGTAACGCTATTTGCCATGTCTAGGCCGGATGGCTCGCTGGCTCATACTGCGGAAGAGAAAGCGAATCTTATTGCCTCACTCTTTGCTAAGAGTTCGCGTTTGGATTCCGCAGGGAACCTACCACTTTACCTTAGGCTGTCTGCACTATGTCACCAGTTCGCATACGTCAAAAAGAGGTACTTAGAACTCTCCGAAATCTAGATATAAATAAAGCTAGCAGGCTAGATGGAATTCCAGCAATAATCCTGCGTAACTGTGCTCCCGAGTTGTCTCCTGTTCTCACACGCCTGTACCGCCTCTCACTTGAGACTGGTGTAGTTCCCAAGTCATGGAAGCTTGTAAACGTGCAATCTGTGCCGAAAAAGGGAAGCAGACCTGACCCTGTCAACTATAGACCTATCTCAGTCACTTCCATAATCTGCAAGACTATGGAACGTGTACTCAACAACCATCTACTGTCGTACCTTGCAGACAACGACCTCCTTAGTAATTGCCAATACGGATTCCCACGAGGCCGATCTACTGGGAATTTTCTTGTGTGTTGTGCCTGTCACATATGGAGCGAGGCTATAGAAAAGCCAGGCGAGGCACTTGCAGTGTCGTTAGTCATTTCTATAGCCTTTGACAGGATCTGGCACGCAAGCCTTTTAAGTAAGCTTCCCTCTTTTGGGCTTCCCACTAACCTTTGTAATTGGACCTCGGATTTCTTGAGTGAACGTTCGATTCGAGTGGTCTTAGAAGGCTACTCTTCCGAACATACGGCGATAGATAGAGAGTTCTTCAGGGTTCCATACTGTCTGCAACTCTCTTTCTGCTGCATATCAATGATATGTTAATTCCTTTGCCTATGCTGATGACAGCATAGTTGTAGATAGATAGGCACTTGACCAATGCAAGGGTCAGTGGAGAGGAAATCCAGTCTTGTCGAGAGTTCATGGTCAGCCGTTTTGATATGACGCTACCAAAACGCAGGCGTGTCTATTCTCAACAAAACGTAGTTCCTTTGAGCTGATTACGACTTTTCATGATATATTCGTACCGATGCCCAACTGTCTCCATTTATTTTCCTTTTCATCATTAACTTTCACATAATAAATTTTAACATTATTTCGTCTTGATGAACTTGACCTCTTAGTTCTCCTAGTCGTAAGTTTCGTGCAGAGATCGTGTTATAACTTTTTTATTAATTTGGTAAATACGCGGACTTGCGGCCAATTTCAGCAATGCTACTGTTTCGCGGTATTGTTTCGATGCCAAAAATGAGGTTTCTTAGAGGCTAATTCAAATTCTGTGAGATCTAGCTTAGGCGAGTTAGTGTTAAGGATCTGTTGGCGCGATATTTCAATTTTGTACCTTTTGCTGTTACGCGGTATTTACCAACTGCTCTTCCGCGGTTTTGCACGCGCAGTAACGATAGGGTGGCCGTGGCGTGGCAGTGGAGATGAAGTAAAGACGAGAAAATATTATTTTTTATTTATTTATTTATTTTATTTATTAGGTTCATCAACAGTTGTTACATCAAGTAACACGTTACACAATCTGTTATTAGTATTATGCCAAGTATGAAACACAACTTGCATTGAGCAGATTAGTCTTAATATTTAAATGCTATGAAATCCAATACAATTACAAGAGAAACAGAAAACAATGTAGATAATTATATTATACTCATAGATGGCGCTACGACTAAAAAGTCGTTGAAAAACCAAGTACAAAGACACGACGCAAGCACATAGAAAAATTCGTGAGGTCCGTTGGTTCGTTCCGTGGCTTAGTTGGTATAGCGTCTGGCACGGTATGCAAGAAGACGTCGGTTCGAATGCGACCGGATCGATGGAATTTTTTCTGAGTGTTTTTTCTGAGTGTTCGATCTTTGTATTAATAATTATAACAAACTTGTGGAGTAATTTCACAAAAAAGATAATTGAATATCAATTCAATAAAAATTTAATTAATACAGTGAATAGCGACATCTCTCGCCAGGACTGGTAGCTGTAAAGGTACTAACTGGGTGATAAATCTGTCAAAGATTTCTCATAGATGGCGCTACGACTAAAAAGTCGTTGAAAAACCAAGTACAAAGACACGATGCAAGCACATAGAAAAATTCGTGAGGTCCGTTGGTTCGTTCCGTGGCTTAGTTGGTATAGCGTCTGGCACGGTATGCAAGAAGACGTCGGTTCGAATCCGACCGGATCGATGGAATTTTTTCTGAGTGTTTTTTTTGAGTGTTCGATCTTTGTATTAATAATTATAACAAACTAGTGGAGTAATTTCACAAAAAATAATTGAATATCAATTCAATAAAAAATTTAATTAATGTAGATAATTGTTACATAAAAAACATGAAAATCAATAATAATACTTATAGATAAGATGTTTACATGCTAATTACTGCTCTACGGTGATCGGTTAGCGAGTCCGAGAACATATCCCCTGTGGCACTGTGCTCATTGTGGCTAGACAGACGGCAGACTGGTGAGTTCAGACCTAGTTTAGTTCTTCTAAATGGTGGCGACAGAAGGAAGAATATGATGAATAAACTATATTAAATTTTTGACAAAGGTATTTCTTAAAGATAAACTAAATAATTTTAAGAACGTTCGAAGTTAGGTACGTTAGGTCTAAAAGTACTTATACAAAAAAGATCTTAATTAAAGGAATTTAGTCTACGTCTGATGTTAGGAACATTGGGCCGAAAAGTGTCTCATAGTTATAATTAAAATGATGAGTTTTGCATCGGTCACGTTGCAATGTACGGGGCGCGCGTTTCGGAGTGCGCGAATGCAAGTTCATTGACCGGACGTTTTAGGTATGTGTGTTATGTGCAAATCCGGATAAAAAACATGCCTGTAAATATTAGCCGAATAGAACAACAAATATGAAATATGAAGTAGTGTTAGACGTTGTTCATCAATTGCAAAATTATTAGTAATAAATTACCTTTAAAAGTTATTAAACCAGAAAGAAACATTTACTTACAACATAAAAAGTATTTTTGATGAATTCAAACGAAGCACGCGATCGCCCTGCCAGTGAGAACTAAAGGCCCATTTAGATGGAGAGGGTTTCTCGTCTCGAAGATACGATTATCGAAAGAATATAAAAAATTTTCCTCGTCTAAACATTCGCGCTTATCGCCCACGTGATTGATAATCGCCTCGCCTTTCAATATTGAACGTCACCGTGTAAACAGAACTTGAAAGCAAAAATCGTATTTCGAGTTTTTGTGCCAGCCGTTTCTACCATTAGTACAGTGCGTGAGGGTATTTTGATTATCATTGCTTTAAGACAAGAATTAAGGAAACGAAAAATAAAATAAAGGGTTAAGAATTGTTATAAAATTAAAAAAAATATAAATAAAAAACTGTATATTTCTATACAGTGCAATGAACTTAATATTATCAGCAGTTCCAAATTTGAATGATTTTTGCGTCATTTTGATATGTCCATAGTCAATACCGCAGTAATCACTGAACTCGAATGGCAATTTTCGCACTCAAAACGGTTCGAACCGATTTGTACGATAATCGTATGAACTTGAAAAAATGTCATACGAGATCGTGTTTAGACAAGTCGAAAACTCGTAAGCAAGAATCTCCTTACTACATATTTCTCTGTGTAAACAATTTGTAAGTCAATGGTGTAAACAGTCGAGGAGGCGATTAAAGGCCCGTTTAGATGGAAAGAGTTTATAGCACGCTTCGTGACGAAAAATCGTACGCGATTATCGTAAGCAATAATCGCCATAAGATTATTGTTTCATAATGTTTACATTGAGGCAAGAACTAAAATCTCGCCTACGATTATGTCATACGAGATTCGCAAGCAACTTAATCGCCTCCTCGAACTAAGATCTCGCCTACGAACTTGTGAATATCAAGTAATATTAATTAAGAGATTGCTCAAACTAACTCGGTTCGATATTTCTTTCCGTGTACTTCATATATCTGTCCGGTTTTATTGAATAAATAAAATAAAAATCATGTCAATCGGTCGCTCCGTTTCGAAATGAAAGTAGACACAAACAAACAAATGAAAAGGCAACAGACACAGTTTCGCATTTTAATAGTTATTAGTATTCCTAGATAGGTAATTTTCGTAGATAATAGACCGCGGGCAATCATGTTTTAACAAGTTTTTGTTAAATAACCCGATTTGTGCATTCCTGTATCAATCGGCTGGTTCATAGAATACTTATTCTTACTTGTTGAGTACGATTGAGCGTCGAATGAGATAAACGAGTTTATGCATGTTTGTATATTCCTGTCGGTGCTGCTAATGCAATCCTATATAAACAACGTAATATTTATTTTATTTTCATTTGCAGTTTCGCGCGTAATAGATAAGCAGTACTTAAGTTCAACACTTACTTACGTATTTCTCAAAACAAAACAATGTCGGAAGTAAAAAGAAGAGACGGCAATACTGTGCGGAATATATTAAATTCGGATTCATTGAAAATCTCACAAACCCAGCGTCGCCTTTGTGCCTTCTATGTCTAAAAACATTTTCGAATGAAGCAATTAAGCCTTCAAGACTGCAAGATCATTTGAATAAAATGCATCCTGATAAGAAAGACAAGCATATTTTCAAGACCTAGAGAAGAAGCATAATACTCAGCCAAGGTAGCAAAACTCTTTTCGGCGGCTGCTAAGCAAGATGACGAAGGACTTCGAGTTACGTACAATATCTTTTTGTTAATTGCTCAAAAAGGCAAACCACACAACATCGGAGAAGAGTTAATTTTGCCAGCAATAAAGGAAGTAATAACTACTGTGCTTCAGACCGGCCGCAGATATTATCCGAAAAATTCCTTTAAGTAATAATTCTGTGCAACGACGAATTGATGAAATGGCTGAAAACATTGAAGAATCATTGTGCAATCATCTGAGGACTAGTCAATCCTTAATTCAGCTCGATGAGTCCACTTTACCAACTAATGAAGCATTGCTGCTGTCTTACGTGAGGTTTATTAAAGATGAGAAAATATGTGAAGAACTATTGTTTGCTCGAAATTTAGAGGCCGATACAAAAGGTGAAACCATATTCAATACATTGGAAAAGTTTTGTAATGAGAAAGAGATTCCCTTGAAAAATATTATATCAGATGCTACGGATGGCGATCCGGCTGTGACAGGGTGCCATAAAGGCTTCATAACGTACTTAAAAAATAAAATTCCAGATGTCCTTGCTGTACATTGCGTTATTCATAAACAATATTTGGTTGCTAGAAATTTAAGTGAACGACTATTTCAATCACTGCAATATACGATCGACACATTCTGCGTAATGGTCCATTTTGTGAAACATTGTTTTTATGTGAGTGGCAAATTAACAACTGTGGAATACATGCAGACCGAGTAAGTATCCGAGTAAAACATAGGTGTTCGATCAGCTGAGAGTAGAATTAACAATTTTGTGCAAAGTAGGTATAGGTCTAATCTTAGAATAATAACGCATAGAATGATAGTTTCATATCAAACGAACTGTCACAAGTGAGGCAAAAATCAAATTCATGTAGGCTAGTTTTAGTAGTAGTATTTATATAAAAACACAAGTTGAAACGCGTTACTTCCTTGTGGAATGTGATGTTAGTATCTATTTTATGTTTGTATGACGTATTTTTACACTCATTTACCGCATATTTCGTCATTTTTAGCTAAAATTCTTGATCTGTTCGCGGTGCAAGTTGACCTTGAGCACTGAAGGCCCGCCCGCTCGTGTAGCCCCTTTTGGCGCGCTTAGCGTGTGCGGACTAGGTTTCTATGCGTTATTATTCTAAGGGTCTAATAATTAACTGTGATTCCCGAGACTGATCATGTTGAATTGGCGTAAGCTATCAGTATCATTAGGCAGCTTATACCGTAGTCCGAATTTTGCACTTAGGCCTCAAGCATCGATGAACAGAATCATTTCTTTCTATGTGGACGTCGTACATGTTAGCAATTCTAAATAGGAGGTGGTCAATAAAATTGTCTTCCAAATGCGGTAGTGGCGTCTCTGGCGGTAATTTGCGGCAAGTGTCTGATTTGGCGGGAAATCAGGGGTGTATAGGGTCTTTTGGTGAAAAAATATGGTGGAATGACTTGTCAAAATAAACGCGGTGTTCTTAAAAAAAAGAGATTTATTTCATATTTGAGAAGTGTCGCTGAAACAGAACCGTAAGAGGAATGTAAAAATCCAAAGATGCCGAAACCGAAAGAAAAGTGCTAAAACACAGTGACTTTGTTAAATTATTTTGAACTCTATGTTCAACACGCATTTCTGTTTTATGAATTTGTCCTATATACCTACTCAGTTTACTTTGAGATTTTGCGCACCTTTGACAGCACAATACGACTTCATAAAATAATTGACTTAGAATTTCCTTAGGGATCGTGATATGTAAGTATAACAAGCGACAAGTGCAAGTTTTGTATCTATGGCTCCGTCGTTTTGCGCGATGATTTCGCCAACGTCAGGGTTGAAAGACTAATTTAAAGAATGCACTGTATTTTTCATTAACTAATAAACACGTAACTGACGTACCTACATAACAGAGTTACATGTTGATATACTTGACGGTCCCATTTATGAGACGGGGATTACAGTTTCAAGTTGATTATTTGGAATAATAAGTGTAATAAACAAACTAGTGATTTCAGACAATAATAAATTCCATTTCTTATTCTGTAATTTATAGACACAATAATTCTTAACTCATTACATAGATGCGAATGTACTTTACAGATTTTAAGGACTTTAGATTATATAACAGCAATATTATGCTAAAGCTAATTTTACATGAAATTTTTATTTTTTATACAGCACCTACCTGCATCTTTATAAGCATTCTTGTTCAATTAATAAATTGAACTTTAAATTGATTTATTTATTCAATTTTTTTCTTTTTCTGTAATAATAATAGGTAACATTTTTTGAAATATATACATATAGTCAACCGAGAGTTCAATTATCGGCTGCAATCAAGCAATGACATTACAGTCAGTTGCTGTTGCGACATACTACCTAATGTCATCAGTGATCCTGACAAAAGCAGTCACAGTGTTGTGTCTTAGTCGGAAGTCGAATTGAAAGGAGTTGAGAAGGTTGTTGCGTATGAGGATAGGAGTATTTTGGTTATGAACTAGCCGCTTTAGTAGCTTTAATAGAAAGGGAAGTATTGAAATAGGTCGGAAAACACAAAGGTTGGACAGGTTAGTTTTTTGGAGAGAGGAGTAATAAGAGCTTTCTTCAAAAGGGAAGGAAATTCCCCGCTGCTGATAGAAACATTAAGAATACACCGGATCACAGGAAAAAAATCTCATCGAGTAGGTCATGAGTAAAATTATTTTACGACCTATATGGTCACTGCTAACAGCATTGGGCGAAATAGATTCTATGCCCTTTTTAGCATCACAATCAGTGAACTCCTTTAAAGAAAACGGAGGATGGTCGGCAGTTGGCAGCGAGGAAAGATAATTTAAGGTATATGTTTTAGTTGGCCTGTCGAAGGCAACCGAATCAGAGAAATGATGATTGAGAACATTAAGGTTTACATTTTTTGGGAACCTATCCTGACGTGATTCACTGTTGGTAAGCCTTTTTGCTGACACAACTATGCAGATTGTCTGTGATTGTTTCGAATTTTGTAAAAGTTTTTAGTCTACCTTCTCACGACGACTTACGCAGTCTCAGTAGATAATATACAGGAATTGGCACTTCCTTTATTTGAAGACGAAGCCTCAGGTTTCTTCGAGTTCATGTCTTTTTGAACTTGGGTCACTTAGGTTAAATGTGACCTTTCTGATGACAGTTGTGACAGATTGGTACGAATTTGTTTTCTGTCAATAAAATTTTGTCATTGTGTTCCAATTTTGAATTGGAAAAATTTCTCTTGAATTTATTTTTAATTAGATGGCATGGTACAAAATCTGAATCTAGGGTTTAGTGGCTTCCATGGCCATTATTAAAGAATTTAATTCAGCGGATAACCCAATCAGCATGAATTATGCTAATTCTTCGGCATCGATGTTTATTTTATTTTACTTATTATATACGTTGCAGCCAATGTCAGCTAGTTCTTGCGTAATTGAAATAATATTTCCTAAATAGTGATCCATAGAATTGTTCAAATTGAAATTGAAATTTACACGTACCATAATTAGAAACACCTTCCATTTTTTCTATAGATCTGCTTGAATTTCTGTTAATAACCGTCATTTTGTTTCAAAATTATATGTTCCGAAAAATTAAAATTTATGAAGTCACACAAAACTAAACTCGTAATAAATACACGTAAACTAAAGTAATAGAAATGTTGTGGGAACATTGCTTATAACCATTGTAAAGACAAGAGTCCTTTCTGTCCCACGAAATAAAAATAACACAAGTTATCATTAGGAGGAATACAATGGATTTATTCTGTAAGTCGTCGTGACAAGAACACCAAAAAATCAAAATAAACTTTGGCATGGAAGATTGATACAAAGTGACGACTCCTATGGAAGTTGATTTAAATCTGCCGAAAGCAGAAACAATCGATATGCGGTTTCCGTATCAGGAGTTTATTGGTAGTTCAGATATTGCATTTGCGTGCAGTAAACTCAGCCAGTATAACACTTGTTACAATGACTCGCGGGGAAGATTACTTACTTACGCGAACTTTCACAGAACTCGTTATTTCTTAGTTCTCTTAGTAGATGAATTCACTACAGCTGAGGAAATTATAAAATAAAGACGACTCAGAGCGGATCAACAACGGGTAAACAGAACTTCATCTGTATCAGAGTGTGTGCAAGCGATGACTAACGGCCGCTTTCTATATTTAATCTCAATCCATAATTTGCTATCTGAGCTTGAATAATCAATCCAAATCCTATTTTTAACCGACTTCAAAAAAGGAGGAGCTTCTCAATTCGACTGTATGTTCTTTTTTTTGTATGTATGTATGTTACGCGATAACTCCGGTATTTGTGAACCGATTTTCATGATTCTTTTTTTGTTGGAAAGGGGGTACTTCCATAGTGGTCCCATTTCGTTTTGAAGAAAATTATCCACTTCTAAGGGTGGCTGATTACGCATGAAGATTCATTTTTATAAATAGCGCCTAACTTTAATTTAGAAGCAATTATTTTAATGGTTGAGTTTGCTATTTTTCCAATTCAAGGCGTTTTTCTCTCAATATACTTTGAGTAGTGAGAACCGATTTTTATTATCTCCAGTGTCAAGTCCTGTATAGTGGCGAACTAGGGGATATTTCAATAAAACTTAGCAAATAGACGTAATTCCACGTACTTTTGAGATCGGTTTTTTTAGTACTCTGTGCTGAGATTATTACTATTTCAATAACCGATCGATGGATCCTCCAATTTTGACCGATTGTACTGTGTACTAATCGTGTGAAAATGGAAGTTATTTTTAAGTGATCGCGACTGTGATCTTGAACAATTTGTTCAGTTATCGGACTGGGATAATAGCGACAGCGACCAAGAGCATCTCGTGTCCTCAAGAACGTTTAGGCGTATAATCTTCATGGCAAGTTTAATTGACGCTGAATTTACATTCAAATTTAGGCTGAACAAACCATCAGTTGAATTTGTTTTAAATGAAATAATGCCATTTATCAAAGTAAAACCAAAACGGTATTTTTATAATTTAGATTATTTTATCACGCCACGAATACGAACAAACATCAACAAAACATTAATTGACACTAACATTTCGCCGCCGCCGCGCGCCGTCCCTTTATTTTTTTCCATCCTATATGTTCCGTTCTGTTCCTCGAAACACGTCATTCTTGACGTACTTACGGTTCAAATATTTTATACTTGAAAGTTTGCAATTAATTTATATTTTTGCCAAAAGCACATGTAAAATCACATGTATAAATAAATTAATCTTAGAAACATAATCACCATTTTAGTCACTAATTCATGTAATGCACTTTTACTCTAATTGCGTGAAATTAAACGTGAGAGAGGGAGTAAATTTACGACCGATCCTTTTTTTTAAGGGCGGAGCCAAGATAGACATATTGAAATACAGATCCGGCAGCGATCGATGGATCCAATAAAATTTGGATAGAAAACAGTCTTAGATTAAGGATCAAATATAGAAACCGACCGCTAGTTGTAGCTCTTTCACCACACCGATTTGATGACCACCACTTGAGCCGCCGATTTTAGCAAAGCAACGACGTCATTCCAAAATAGAACGCAAAATCACCACGTTAGAAAAAGTTACTCGCGAAACGTCCGCTCAGTAAGAACACCAAACGGTAAAGATTGTGATACTTTTCAGAACACAACGAGATTCGAACTCGGAACCTCTTCATCTAGCGCCCACAGTGCGTATCGTTGGGCCACCGAAGTCGTCAGTTTAAATTTTGATTTTAGTATTACATATTTGGAAATGGAAAATATTAAGAACAACTCATTTTCATAGATTCCTCATAGACGACGCTACGCCTACTAGTGCGCTCGCGTATCACTGTTTGTTTAGTTTTTTCTGAAATAAAAGTAAACTTTAAAAAAAAAAGTTCATGACATGATTACTTACTACATATTTTTGAACACAACACAAAGTAGGTACTTGTTTTTGGAATATCTAATATTGTATATATTACACATATCTAATATTATTATATATATTACATATATTCGAAAATTAACAAACGTTTACATTTCATTGCACGCGACACCTACGTATATACAATGGTATAAAACTACTTACATTATCTTCAGTGTCTATTGTGCGTTCGCAGCCATACACTGATCGCAAGAAATTTTCCATGGCGGTATATACGAACCATATAGGTCATATACATCTTCCACCCCCATACCCGAAATTATAGATTGTTTTTTTCTTACGAAGATACGTACGAAAATTTGCTATTAACTTCTTCGCTTTCAACTCATTGACTGGTAATTTTTTAATATTAATACGGTTCCATGCATCGTTAACTTTGTGTTTAATTTTGTGGTTTGGATGTTTTGGGTTTCAAATGAGTTCTTCGGTTTCATACATATAGTTATAGAAAATACAAGACCCTTTATTATTATTTATGCGCATTACTCCAATCCATTTTGTACCTACGTATTATCGCTTTGGGAGCTAGCAGTTTATTTATATATAAAGTACTCTGTGGTTTATCTGAAGCGGGACGAATAAGGAAATGGCAGGCTTTTGAAGTTACAACTACAGTCTTTACAAAGATTATAAATTTTATTTTAAGTATATTATGAAGAAAAAAACGAAAAAAGAAATAGCGATGAAGAAAGTTAGAACTATATTCCTTAACTGAAACCAAATTATAAAAGACTTTATCCTGAAAATTCCAATATTTACGAATTCAAAGTTTTTGTTCAAAGTGATAGAAGATAATGTGATCTATGTGAAAGTCAAAACATAAATATTGACTACCGCCGCTTAAAAGACTATGTAAAAAAACCGAAGAAGTGAACTAAGTTATTTAAGAGAAATTGAAAACAATCTATTAGAACTACAATGGAAAATATTACTGAGTATCCGATAATTAAACGAAGACATGACTCAAAGGACTTGTATCTAAATCAAAATCATTAATAAAAAAAGGGACGAATAAGTAGTGTTACCACGTTGCCCAAGGAGGAAGTAGTTAAACTTTAAGTAAAAAAGTTGCTAGATTCCAAGAAATTAATTCTGGGTAAAATTGTTCAGCCACTTTAGAGTGGCTGAACAAAAACATAATTATGGGATTGCGTTTTTAAATACATATATCTCCATGAGAACATGGAGTCATTTTTCTCCCAGAAGAAATGCGGGTTGGTAAAAATGATGTAGGGGAATTATGATCGAATGGGTTTGATGAGTATCAGAAGGTAACGTAATCTTCGAAACGTGCTCCGCATCAGGTAGAACCCCAGCTGCCCGGCCAAAGTACGCATCTTGGCTCAAAGTGTCCAAACAAATGTTTATCCACGCCGTGGGCAGTTTATACGGGGAGTGAAAAAAATTCAAAATTCGAAAACAAAATGGCCGCCATTCAAATTTCGGGGGCCGGTACCTCGGAAACTAGTGGAGATAGGTAGATCGTGCTCAAACTAATATCGTAGAGGGTTACAGGATCTAACTGGCTGTTGAAATTATTTTTTCAAAATGGCCGATTCAAGGTGGCGGCCCGACAAAAAGATACTCCGATCCGGCTGAAATTTTATACGCTTTCATGTGTGGCTGCTCGTAATAAGAATATGTGGTGAAATTTTTGATTCCGCCATTTTCGTCAACTATGCTTTGAGGTCCACATCTCGGCGAGTGTTGGAGATAGATGATGATAGATGATTTATAGTATGTATCTGCGAGCGAAATTTAGATCCCGCCATTCTCCAAGATGGCCGCCATACCAGTGAATTTTCAGTTTTTTGATCAGCATTTTTCTCCCAGAAGAAGAGTGTTATGATGCCATGTCATTTTCAGTCGAATTAGAAGAAATTTGTATCTATCGCCAAAAAATTTTATGGTAGCCATATTGAAAAATGGTGAAAAATAAATTTTAACAGCTAATTATTATTAAACACTCATAAAGACCAGTTTCAATCGAATTAGTGCAAATATTTATCTGCCGCTAAAAGAGTTTGTATGGCGGCCATATTTAAAAATGGCAAAAAACCAATTTTGATCACAAATTATTATCAAGCACTCCTAGAGACCCCCATATGCCAATTTCCAAAGGGATCTGAGCAATTTTTTTTTGCCGCTAACGAACGCTTCTATGACGGCCATATTTGAAAATAGCGAAAAACAAATTTTGAGCTCAAATTATTATCTCGGTATACGGCATTTCTAGTGGCCTTCACGGTATAAATATTTTTTTTTTCCACCATATCAGGAAGTATGCGTTCTATTTCTATCAGTGAGTAAGAACTTGTAGCTTTATATACAAATATAACTAGATGGCGCGCGTTGCGCCGGGCCGCTCACGCGGCCCGCGAGGGCTTTCTTTGTATCTGGTGACAAATTGGGAGTTGAACTTCATATTTCAGTAGAGAATTCTCTTTGTTTGACTTTGAGTGGGAATGGAGGCCATTTTGTTTTGCGAATTTTGTTTTTTTTTACTCCCGGTAGAAACTGCCCAAGGTGTGGAGCAACATTTGTTTGGAGACCTTAGGGCTAAAACGTATACTTCGCCCGTGCAGCTTGGGTCCTACCTGATGCTCATGATAACCACCAAATCAACCCAACCATTATTCGCATGCATTACTCTTATATACCCACTCTTCTTCTAGGAGAAAAATGCTGATCAAAAAACTGAAAATTCACTGGTATGGCGGCCATCTTGGAAAATGGCGGGATCGAAATAAAACCTAAAATCTCCATACACTATCGGTTTTCAAATTTCAGTCGGATCGGAGGACTTTTATTTCGGGCCGCCACTTAGAGTCCGCCATCTTGAAAATTTTTTTTATCTGCAGTTGGCTCGTACTATTCTGTACGACATTTGTTTGAGCGCCTCCCATCTATTTTGCATTATATACATTTACGTCAATGTGCGAGACTAAAGGTTGGCTCACGAATGCTGAACTTCTATAATATGTTGAGTCTGTGCGTTATTATCATTATTATTATAACATTGTTATTTCGGATGTAGTAATACTGGGTGGGTTAAATATTTTATGTAAATTTATAATCGTCACAAACTTAATTTTTCCGTATTTAGAAAAATGTTTCAACTACCCTTGACAAAAAAAGTAAATGTTTTAATTTTCTTGAGATATCGATATTGGCATAAAGCATTGGCATTTAATTACTAGACGCAAGTGAAATAACTAAAATAAATAATAAACTTATCGTAATACTTACTTAATTACAAATCTTTTTATAAATAATACTTAGTTCTCTAAACTTTGCAAAATAAAGGAGCAATAATAAAATATGATAATCATAAATCTCTAACGCTCACTATCTATAAACTAATTGTCATTAAGTGGGTTAACAAAAAATATGCATAGCTCCATTGACTTACAATTATATGGACGTCGGGTCCGCGCTAAAAAGTGTCCGCATTTGTAAGGCGCTAAAATCGTATACAGAGCGCCAAACTCCGCTTTAGTCTTCATTTGTTCGACTGACATTACAATTTAAATTTCGAATAGGTTGACTTCGGACATTTTTTTCGTGGTTTTTGTATTAGACCCGCCGTCCATTTATTTGTAAGTCAATGCATAGCACCATCTAAATAAGATGTCACCGACAGACGACAACTGAAATAGTTATTGCTACTCTCAAACTACATATTAAACATTTAATCGCATAAAAGAGATAGAGCACATTGACTGCAAACCACAGTATTAAAATTCGTAAAATTGTGCTGCAAACACTGTATGCTATACTAAGGCTGTGTTTAAATTAGTAGTTTTCAATCTTGGTAGGCTAAAATTTTAGGCATAAAATGCGTAAAAGAACTCAATTCAAAGTAAATGTCAGACCGTAAGAGTCTCGCAGACTCAGTTTTGTTCTTGCCTAAGTCTTGCAGGGTCGGTGTTGGTCTTGGTTTTGCTATAATGAGGAGGTCTTGGTCTTGCATTTTTACAAGACCAAGACTGATTTTGGGCAACACTAGTTGGTTTTCTTAATAAATAAATTAAAAGTAAAACAATAAAAGGAATACAGTTTAAAATGATAGAATAAAAATATTGATTAGCCAGTGTTATACAACAGTTTCATATAAAGTCAGACCAGTATGTATTGGCTGAAGTGAAGGTAGTCGACGATGATGAGGGCACGCAATTTCGTTTGTGTATTGCAAGTCCTCTAAGTAGGCGTGATCTGTCTCCATACGAGTATTTACAACGGTATCCTAATTTAGGACTTCGCTCTCCAGTCACCAGAAAGTAGGGATTTAAATTTATTCGTGAATTGGTGAAGTTCTTTGGCTGGGAAATAATAGGCACTTTTTTAAAATGTTTTAGAGGTTTTTGTAGTCGAGTTGAGGCTACCTCTTGTGGGACGTATATGGGTAACATTTTGATTTTTACTCGGTATGCTCGCTCCAGCAAAAGAATATCGATATCCATTGCTATATTCATATTTCGATGAAGTATCAGATGAAGAAGTCTGAATTGCGGTTGAATCAGTCTTGGAGGGTAGATCTGGAAGTAAAGTTTTGGTCGCCTGACCACACTGTGACCGATGATAATACCTGATGCCCGATGGACTTTGAACCCAACACACTGAATACGGCGATACTGGTCTTGGAGGCACTATATCCTCTTGTGGATGTAATGTTTCGTGAAGTTGTCCTTGGCCTGTACAAAGAAAACATTTGCATGTTAGCATCAGACATTTACGTATTTAAATTATGAAATATTAATTATCGCTGCTTCAAAATGCTGTTTTACAGTAAATAGTGCAATGAGGGCGGGACCAAAGGCGAACGTAAATGAGACGTCAATATGTTATGACGATAGTCTATATTGACTAACTTTTATGAATACATATATGTATGTATAACGTGTTTGCAAAAAAAACGGGCACCTTTGATTTTTTCCCCCTCATTGAAATAATTACAATACGGAAAAGGTTTTATTCATTTCAATATGTTACTTGGCTATTTTATTCATTTAAACAATAGTTAATTCGTTCTAAATTACTGCCTCCGTGGCCGAACGGTTACCGTGCCGGACTGCCACCCAGAGGTCCCAGGTTCGATTCCCGGGCCGGGAGAAATATTTGTGTGGCCTACATTTATTTCTCTCGTGAGTTTGGATATAATTTGTAGTTGTCTATGTGTGTGTCCATGGCACCCGCGACACACGGTTTCCCTAGTGCGGGGCTATGTTGAGTGTGTGCGTTATTATTATTAAATTAAAATTTAAGACACCACCGTCTACAAGAAAATGAAATGATGTTTTATTTCTCAACCACAAAACAGGCTTAAGAGTAGGGGACTTAAGGTCTATCCACACATATCCGGGACGTGCCCGGGCCGTGGATGGACAGTGCCCCGTCAGGGACTTAAAAAAATATCGTTGCGTATATTTTGTATGAACTTGTTCACCCATGCCGACGCCGGGACGGGCCCGCAGTTCATACAAACGAGCACGCTCCGTCCACGTCTCGGGTACGGCCCTGATGTGTGTGGCAGGGCAGGGCAGGGCAGGGCATTAAGAATTAGTTTCATCGAAATAAGAAATAAATCGATACCATCATCATCGATATCAACGGAGCGCTGACAGGCGGCCGCCATTGCGAAAAGCATCATTGACAAGAACAGACGTGTTTTTGTTTTAAATGATTATCACTAGTATCAGGTTTCTTACCACGATAAACCTGATACTAGTGATAATCATTTAGTGAATAACCACGAAAGTCTTAAAATCTATATAGTGTTTTTGTTTTGTTTGGATTTAGATTTAGTGGAAGATCTTATAATATAAATATATAACAGTCACTGGAGTCTCATTTCTATGTCTACTTGGAAAATCTCTATTACATCGAAATAAACGATGATTTCGCCAATGTTAAGTAAAAATCACTATATGCGGTAGTTTTGTAAAAATATGACCTTTATTTTATAATGTTACAACACCATACATATTACATACCATTGCTAAACCCGCCAATGCCAAGTTGAGGAACGCACGCGTTTTTAACTTAGAGATTGACCGGTAAATTCAGAAAAATCACTGAGAAGAGAATCTACAACAACACAGTACATACACAGACTATTATAAAAATAAATTGTTTTTTTTAATAAACTTACACAGGACATAGACAAAGGAAGAAGTGGACTAACGTTAAGAGGAAGTTGATATTGACGGGACGGGGGATTTTAGAGGGGAGGATATCATACAGAGGAGTAACGATACGATTATATAGTCAAAAAACAGGTGCTCGAGGGTACACCCTGCCAGGCCGCACTCGCACAGGGAGTGATCTACGAATCTTGGCCAAGAACACAGGAATACATATGTGAACTAAGCGAAGGCGAATAATTGCAGAGATGATATTTTTCGGAATCGATTTCCTAGTGAAAAACCAAGGTTTGGTGGGAACTTCAGGTCGGATTTTACCATAATGTTTACAGTTTGGCGGGAACATTGCCAATGAGAGTTCCAAGATTTTCGCATTTGTGGGAGGGCAAGGGCTTAAGCGTCACGAGGAAAACATCGGTCATATACGTTACTATATACCCATCATAATGGCTTCTTTTGCACAGAGGGGCTAACATTTTTATAATGAATACAAAAAACTAAATTTCGCTGCGTGTCAAACGACGGTGTCATAATATATACATATATATATATATATTCAGATTTGAATAACTTTCAAATGCAATTTTTTTTACACTTTCACCATAGTGTCGGTAAAAAAGTTGATTGACCCGTGCACGTAAGTGTAGGTACTTACACCGAAGGTAGTGGTAATATATGAAGTAGAATGCTTCTGTACATGGTGTGATACATAAATCGTAGAAAGACGTCCATCCCACTGAAAAAAAGGAGTTATATAAAACGAAACTAATATTTACAATAAAAAAAATTTGTCGCCGTATTCTGTAAATTATAGCTAAGTATACATTTATTTTTCGATTTTATAATTTTTTGTAATTCTTCAAATAACGAACGTTTTGCTTATGTATTTAGGTACGTTTAATAGTTTGAATGTATTATAAACGATTACCATAAATTGTAAATCTAGTGATACAGAATCTAGAAACAGCTAAGTATCAATTCGGACTAAAGAAGTGAATTAAAAATTATAGTGACAACGCAGAAAAATTATAACAGAATAGTTAATGCATACAACAGGCGGCCGCCTGTTTGCCGCTGCTTACCGCCTTATTGCGAAGTAGAAATTTCTTCCGGACAACCTTAGGATTCAAATTTAAGAGTTGAATACACGCAACCAAAAAAATTCAATTCCAAATTCAATCGTAAAATTTATCAGTTGTTTAATACGTTTGTCGCCGACTAGAATGTCAAAAATGTTCAGAAATGACGATGGCTTATTTGACTGTTTTAGTCTCATTTGTATATGTAGGTACAATAAGTTTTTTCGGGATATTTGATTATTTGGCTCAATTTAGGAATTATTTTCAGTGCCGGGCATTTAAACTAAACGCAATAATTATTACGGATAGACCGCGCCGATCACAATGCCAGGCAGAATACGTACTTACACGTAATGTTCAATCGATGTTTACCTAAAACTGACATACATCTTTCATTTGACAGTGACATTTCACACTAACAATTTTTTTAGCTTAGGTTGTAACTTTTATATTAAATTTTAAATTAAAGCAATTTCTTTTAAATTCGAAATGTATATATTTTTTCTTCTTAGTCTAGAAATTAGGTAATCCACCAATAGTCCTAAAACCAAGTGGCAACAGAAGCTCATCAGGACCATATGTAAGGTTTACTACTTGCGGCGTGAACGAGCATCGCTATATAGATCATGAAAAACAATTAAGTACGTAATGCAGATGTTATTTATGTGTTTCTGTTTTAAGCAATAATTATGGATGTTTTTCAGTTATACCAAAAATAGTCTAGGAATCACCCTAGATTTTTATGACCTGTCATAGGGATCATCCTATGACAGTTCATAAAAATCTTCACTATATAATCTTGTAACGAGCACACTGATTTACGTATTTCAAAACTATTTTTATAAGCCTCGCTTTTAAATAATAGCTTTTGTTTAATATATTTAACATTCAATTAAAGTAAAAATAACACCAAATCAATGTTTATTTGTGAGAAAGAGCGGAAAACATATTTTTTTTTATTCATTAATTTTTCTACAACAACGTGCAAAGGTTACCTTTTTCAATACAATGCATTTCCTAGAGATGAGATATATCTATAAAATATATTCATTTTTAAAGTACGAATTTTAATCATAGACAATGAAGTAACATGTCAGTGTTATTACTTTTTGAAACCTATAAATTAATGATAAAATAATGTTTGATATGTGTGATAATATATATTGATAAAAGGCAATAATGAATAAATAAATAAATAAGGAGTCTGTGTCTGGTAGGACACCAGTTGCCCGGCCATTCGTCAGAGATGGGTGTATGGCTTTCAAACAAAAATTGTCAAGGACCCTGATCAGGTTCTACCGGAACCAAAAATTTTCCGATATGGCGAATCCAAGATGGCCACCATAAAAAAATTACTTTACTGAATCTTCCCAACTATTGATGATATACGAGTAGTTTCTTCTGAAGTATATAAGGAAACGACTTGACGCGATTACTTATACCAACTACCTGGCTCCCTCTTACCCAAATAAACCTAATGAAAAAAATCAATGAAACCAAAGTAATCAACAACCTACAGACGAAGTTTTTCCTGCATTTAAAGACACAAGCCTCGCACATAGCCTTCGCGGGCCGCTTTACCGGCCAAGCAATTTTGCAATATCCAAGTCGACCGGGTCTCCGTGATAAATGGCCCGGTCAAAGTGTCAGAGATGGGTATAGCTTTCAAACAAAATTTGTCAAGTACCAGGTCAGGTTCTACCGGGATTAATTTTTTTTTTAATATGGCCGATCCAAGATAACCGCTATACAAAATTGAGTTTGCTGAATCTATGCAACTATCGATTATGTACGGGTTGGGTCTTGTGAAATATTTTCGGATAACACTTGAAGCGATTACACCAACTACCCTGCTCACTCCTTCCTAACGAAACCTAACCAAAAATTTTTTTTCTGAATTATTACCTACAAAGAGCAAACAGTCAATAGCCTAATGAATACACAGGCCTCTCAGGCCGCTTTAGAGGGCTTTAGCCGCCCAGTCCAACATGCAACATGCTATACGTACGTAGCTCGATTACCACTAACACTTTGGTAATTGTTACTCCCAGAAGTAATAGAGATTATTTAAAATTATTTACGGGTTAGTTGTCGAAAAGGTTCAGCGAGTACGAGATAAACCGGAAATCTTGGGTGAGTAAAAATGATTGAGGGGAATAATGGTCGTATCGGTTTGGTGAGTATCATAAGGTACCGAAATCTTTGGAAAGTGCTCCAGGTACGACCACAGCCTCCCAACCAAAGTACACGTCTGCGCTCAAAGTCACCAAAGAAATGTTTTTGCACACCCTGAGCAATTCCAACCGGGAATAAATAAATTTAAAGTTCAAAATTAGAAAACAAAATGGCTGCCAACCAAATTTTGGGAGCCTGTATTTTTCAAACTATTGGAGATAGGTAGATCGTGTTCAAACTTATGAAATATTGTAGAGGGCAACAGGGTCTAACTGACTGTCAAAAACATTTTTTCAAAATGTCAGATTCAAGGCGGCGCGCGCCCCGACAAAAAGGTGCTCCGATCTGGATGAAATTTAACATTCTACCCTGGTCTTAGTGCAGCGTAATGTATAGGACAATAACGCATTTATTTCTAATCTGACAAGTTGTCAATGTACAGCTAACCTAACTAACCCAAGTGCTGCATAGTATATAGGACAGTAACGCATTTATTTATAAACTGACGAGTTGTCAATTTACAGCTAAGCTAACTAACCAAGCGCTGCATAGTATAAAGGACAGTGACGCATATATTTCTAAACTGACGATTTGTCTATTTACAGCTAACCTAACTAACCCAAGTGCTGCATAGTATAAAGGACAGTGACGCATATATTTCTAAACTGACGATTTGTCTATTTACAGCTAACCTAACTAACCCAAGTGCTGTATAGTATATAGGACAGTAACGCATTTATTTATAAACTGACGAGTTGTCAATTTACAGCTAAGCTAACTAACCAAGCGCTGCATAGTATAAAGGACAGTGACGCATATATTTCTAAACTGACGATTTGTCTATTTACAGCTAACCTAACTAATCCAAGTGCTGCATAGTGTATAGGACAGTGACGTATTTATTTCTAAATTCAAGATTTGTCAATTTAGAGCTAACCTAACAAACCCAGGTACTGCATAATGTATAGGACAGTAACGCATTTATATATAAACTGACGATTCGTCAATCACAGCTAAGCTAACTAACCAAGTGCTGCATAGTGTATAGGACAGTGACGCATTTATTTCTAAGCTGACGATTTGTCTATTTACAGCTAACCTAACTAACGCAAATGCTGCATAGTGTATAGGACAGTGACGCATTTATTTCTAAATTGAAGATTTGACAATTTAGACCTAACCTAACTAACCCAAGTACAGCATAGTGTATAGGACAGTAACGCATTTATTTATAAACTGACGATTTGTCAATTACAGCTAACCTAACTAACCCAAATGCTGCATAGTGTATAGGACAATGACGTATTTATTTTTACACTGACGATTTGTAAATTTACTGCTAATCTAGCTAACCCAAGTGTTGCATAGTGTATAGGACAGTAACGCATTTATTTATAAACTGACAGTTTGTCCATTTAGAGCTAATTTAACTACCCCAAGTGCTGCATATTGTATAGGAAAGTAACGCATTTATTTATAAACTGACGACTTGTCAACTTACTGCTTACCTAACTAACCCAAGTACTGCATAGTGCATAGGACAGTGACGCATTTATTTCTAATCTGACGATTTGTCAATTTACAACTAACCTAACCCAAGTGCTGCACAATATATAGAACAGTGTCGCATTTTTTTATAAACTGACATATTGTCAGTTTATTAATAAATGCGATACTGTTCTATTTATCAATTTGTCAATTTACGGCTAACCTAACTAAACCAATTGCTACATAGTGTATAGGATAGTGACGCATTTATTTACGAACTGACGATTTGTCAATTACTGCTAACCTTACTAACCCAAGTGCTGCATAGTATATAGGACAGTGACGAATTTATTTTTAAACTGACCATTTGTAAATTTACTGCTAATCTAGCTAACCCAAGTCATGCATAGTGTATAGAACAGTAAGGCATTTATTTATAAACTGACAATTTGTCCATTTAGAGCTAAGCTAACTACCTCAAATGCTGCATAGTGTATAGTACAGTAACGCATTTATTGATAAACTGACGACTTGTCAACTTACAGCTGAAATAACTAAGCCAAGTGCTGCTTATTGTATAGGACAGTCACGCATTTATTTCTAGACAGACGATTGGTATAATTACAGCCAACCTAACTAACCCAAGTTCTGCGTAGTGTATAGGTCCTATACACTATGCAGTACTCGGTTTAGTTCGGTTAGCTGTAAATTGACAAATTGACAAATAGAGAAGTATCGCATTTATTGATAAACTGACAATTTGTCGGTTTATAAATAAGTGTGATAATGTTCTATAAATTATGCAGCACTTGGGTTAGGTTATTCGTAAATTGACCAATCGTCATTTTAGAAATAAATGCGTCACTGTCCAATACACTATGCAGCACTTGGGTTAGCTAAATTAGCAGGAAATTTACAATTCATCACTTTAGAAATGAATGCGTCATTGTCCTATACACTTTGCAGCACTTGGTTTAGTTAGGTTACCTGTAAATTTACAAATAGAAGACTATCGCATTTATTGATAAACTGACAATTTGTAAGTTTATAAATGAATGCGATACTGTTCCATGTAGTATGCAGCACTTGGTTAGTTAGGTTAGCTGTAAATTGACAACTCGTCAGTTTATAAAAAAAAGCGTCACTGTCCTATCTACTACGCAGCACTTGGTTAGTTAGCTTAGCTGTGATTGACAAATCTTCAATTTAGAAATAAATGCGTCACTGTCCTATACACTATGCAGCACTTGGATTAGTTAGGTTAGCTGTAAATAGACAAATTGTCAGTTTAGAAATAAATGCGTCACTGTCCTATAAACTATGCAGTACTTAGATTAGTTAGGTTAGCTGTACATTGACAACTTGTCAGTTTAAAATAAATGCGTTATTATCCTATACATTACGCAGCACTTGGGTTATTCAGGTTAGCTGTAAATAGACAAATCGTCAGTTTAAAAATAAACGCGTCACTGTCCTATATACTATGCAGCACTAGGTTAATTAGGTTAGCTGTAAGTTGACAACTTGT
>NW_020653460.1:2817688-2851356 GCF_003589595.1 Hyposmocoma kahamanoa
GTGACGCATTTATTTCTAAACTGACGATTTGTCTATTTACAGCTAACCTAACTAATCTATGTGCTGCATAGTGTATAGGACAGTGACGCATTTACTTCTAAATTGAAGATTTGTCAATTTAGAGCTAACCTAACTAACCCGAGTACTGCGTAGTGTATAGGACCGTAAAGCATTTATTTCTAATCTGACGAGTTGTCAATTTATAGCTAAGCTAACTAACCAAGTGCTGCATAGTGTATAGGACAGTGACGCATTTATTTATAAACTGACGATTTGTCAATCACAGCTAACCTAACTAACCCAAGTGCTGCTTAGTGTATAGGATAGTCCCGCATTTATTTATAAACTGACGATTTGTCAATCACAGCTAAGCTAACTAACCAAGTGCTGCATAGTGTATGGGTCCGTGACGCATTTATATCTAAACTGACGATTTGTCTATTTACAGCTAACCTAACTAATCTAAGTGCTGCATAGTGTGTAGGACAGTGACGCATTTACTTCTAAATTGAAGATTTGTCAATTTAGAGCTAGCCTAACTAACCCAAGTACTTCATAGTGTATAGGACAGTAACGCATTTACTTCTAATCTGACGAGTTGTCAATTTATAGCTAAGCTAACTAACCAAGTGCTGTATAGTGTATGGGACAGTGACGCATTTATTTCTAAACTGACGATTTGTCTATTTACGGCTAACCTAACTAACCCAAGTACTGCATAGTGTATGGGACAGTGACGCATTTATTTCTAAACTGACGATTTGCCTATTTACAGCTAACCTAACGAACCCAAGTGCTGCATAGTGTATAGGACAGTGACGCATTTATTTCTAAATTGAAGATTTGTCAATTTAGAGCTAACCTAACTAACCCGAGTACTGCATAGTGTATAGGACTGTGACGCATTTATTTATAAACAGACGATTTGTCAATCACAGCCAACCTAACTAACCCAAATGCTGATTAGTGTATAGGACAGTCACGCATTTATTTATAAACTGACGATTTGTCAATCACAGCTAAGCTAACTAACCAAGTGCTGCATAGTGTATGGGACAGTGACGCATTTATTTCTAAACTGACGATTTGTATAATTACAGCTAACCTAGCTAACCCAAGTTCTGCAAAGTGTATAGAACAGTAACGCATTTATTTATAAACTGACAGTTTGTCCATTTAGAGCTAATCTAACTAACCCAAGTGCTGCTAGTGTATAGGACAGTAACGCATTTATTTATAAACTGACGATTTTTCAATTTACAGCTGTCCATCTCCAACGCTAATGACCGGGCAAAGTCTGAGCTACTCGAGACTCTCAGTCATGATCCGTGGGGACGCCCTTATAAGGCGGTAAGTTTCATTTGGACTCATTTTATTATGGACCCGTCACGTTTTCTTCATGCGTAACATCCCAGCGCCAAGACGCCGCCACCCTGCCTGAAAATCAAGAAGACGTGACAGGTGATATCAGCCCATCAAGGTATTGACCTATTTTGCAACCAATCCCGCCTCGACCACAACCAGCAGACGAAGTATCTCTGCTTCGTAAACAAGTGAATCTCCAGGAAAGGATACTTTTCAGACCATCAACATCACAATCCGCTCCAAGTCAGCGACTTGCCGAAATTTACCTGCCAAATTTTGATCCTGATGAGCATAGACTCACGATAAAAGAATGGTGTAAGCTAGTGGATTCACTCATCCATCTGGGTGGCTTCTCTATGACAACAGCAATGATGAAAGCTTTATCCTGTCTACGAGGACTTGCAAAATTGTGGGCCGATTCGAACTCTCACATCCTCGCAACATGGGCCGACATTAATTAAACAAGAGCTACAACAACAATTTCGAGCAGAGTCTTGTTATATCCACTTTGTAAACAATTTCGAGATTACACTTCAAATGATGCGAAGAACTACGCCGAGTACGTTACTGAAGCTTAGCGACTGTTGTCTCGAATTTCTCCAATTGCTCCAGATGATTTAATGATTGAGACCGTTATATCTGGTATCCGCCCAAAATTTATCCAGTCAGAATTACTGCGATCTACTCCGAAGTCACAAGCTGAACTAATCGCCAATCTACGGAACTATCGCAAACGTCCAGCAGATTCATCAGACGATATTGGCGAAGAAAGGAGAAAACTACCCCGTTTGGAACTCACGTGTTACCAATGCGGGAAGCCAGGACTTCGAATGCGAGATTGCAAGGCTGCTTTTTGCGAATTCTGCAAACGTAGGGGACACGCTATAACAAATTGCAGGTCCAAAGAAGCTTTCTCAAAAAACAAGACAACGCCAACACCAGCATAGGACCAACGCCAAGCAAACCTGGCCCAGAACGAACCGCCTTGCAACGCTCGGATCAACATAGGTAATGTAAATCTATCTTGTTTAATTGATACGGGCGCCGAATGCTCTCTTATTTCTCAAAGGGCTGCCGGTTCAATACCAGGTAAGCGAACTACTGAAGTTATAACCTTGCGTAGTATCACTGGTCAGCCTATAGTTTCCACTGAGGTTATTCACACGGTTGCCATTTTAAATGAGGTGGCATTTGAGGTCAGTTTGCATGTTGTAGAAATATTACCGTATAATGTCGTTCTTGGTATAGACTCTCTAAAAACCCCGGGACTGAAAATTTGAATGACAACTGAAGGCGTAGTTATTAGTAGAGAATATAATGTCTGTCACACTGCTGCTCCATACTCTCTTGATGTAATTGACTCTGATCTGCCCGACACATCTAAATTAATCCCTATTCTCCAAAAACACGAGGTTATTTTCGGTATGAAAACTCCCGTTCGAAAAATAACGACAGGGAGCTTATCAATTCGATTCAATGGCCTCGCCAGTTACTTCCACCGTTTTATACCAAATTTTTCACAGCAAATGGCTCCACTCTGTCAACTAACAAAAAAAGATGCCGCTTGGGTATGGACAGCGGAGCACGAAAAAGTAAGACAGCATATCATTACCTACCTTACATCAGAGCCTATTTTATCTATCTTTGACCCTGACTTGCCAACTGAAGTGCACACCGACGCCAGTTCCTTGGGATACGGAGCAATGCTTCTCCAAGTCGAGACAATCGACGCAAGGTAATTAGTTACTTTAGCATGCGTACCACTGAAGTCAAATCCAAGTATCATTCGTACGAATTAGAAATTCTTGCAGTCGTCAAAGCCCTGAAACATTACAGACATTTCTGATTTGGACGAAAATTTACTGTAGTCACAGACAGCAATGCCCTTAAGGCTAGTAAAACAAAAAAATAACTGACACCACGCACACATCGGTCGTCGGTTTACCTGCAAGGCTTCGAATTCGACATCACGTACAGAAAAGAAGAAGAGATTTCTCATGTTGACTACTTAAGCCGAAATCCTGTGGTTAATATCATTACAAAAATGCATCGTGGATCATTGTTGAACAAGAACGAGATCCCAGCCTAAAACTGCTGAAAGACGCAATCATAAATAAGGACGAATACGATAAAAAATATAGCTTAAAAAATGATCTACTCCTACTTAAGATACAGGACTTACGCTCTACACGTTTAACGCAAAATGGTTTGCTTTTTACATAGATGCATAGAATCTACAGCCAAAAATGCAGCAGGGCAGCTTGTCATCCTTTCCTGGATGAGACGTTACTTCACACCGGGATAGCCCCGTATATTCAACATATGTTTTGATTATAGTGACTCACCTGACTGACCCACTAACAAATATCCACTTGGTGGCGGAACTGTTTTTTTTTCCGAGATCCTACGCGACTGGAGGGACCGGAGAAATGTCTAGCTCACCTTCTACTAGCTCTCCGGGCGTATGCCGGAGAAGTCAGTCGCAGTGTCTTGTGACAATGTTCTGACATAGCTTATAACTATATAGGTAACTCACCTCGCCTTAGGCCCTCGTCTAGACCGCTACTAAGATGCGCTAACGGCGCACAAGTCAGACGCCCCAGCCACACACCACCGACGCATACGGACATGTTCGTCTCTGCAGCTATCAAAAGCCCCGGCGAGTCCATATCCAGTGTCCGGGTCCGCCAGTGACGCCCGTGAAGGTGTATCACTGGCGGAGGGCTTGGCCGGGACGCCCGTCGTAGTCTGGTTTTACCGAGGAGCCCGTAGACTCCCGGAACCCCTTATCTCTCGGGTCAGTAGATAGAAACAACACACACCGGGACAGCCCCATATCTTTCTACATTACTTTTAATTATAGTGACCCTCTCTACCGATCCTTAACGTATCCGAGAAGGGCATTATAACCTGTGCATGCACAGGAACCATTGACTTAACAGGAACCTACTAAGTTCAAGTTCTTACCCTAGATTAGCCAGTGTACACGGTTGTCATAGATTGTCACTGTTTTTATCCGGTTCCCAAAGCCTTGGGTGAGCACACGCCGTGACAGTTGCTACAGGTGTACCATGGGTGTACCAAAGACAAGTTCGGTCGTGTATTCAATAGTGCTGTCACCTGTGAGATGGCTCTGCTAAATACCAACTGGCCACCTTGGATTTAGTTGAGAAGCGTGTCAAGAGGTTTACTTATGTGTGACTGTGATGATACAGTATTTAGCCATAATTCACTATGGCAAAATCAAAGTTACGTGAGTTATGTGACAGCCAATTTCAACGAATTGGTGGACAATATTGAAATAAATGTTTGATGGGTGAATGCAATAGGTAGAAAAAATACGATTCAGAACTGTTACCCGTAACTCATGTATCTTAAGTTAACGGATATACGCCTGACACGGCAGATCTGTTTCACCCATAACTATATTTTGGCGAATACGACGAAGTTAAATGATGGTGTAATATGTTAATCGATATCAAAGTCAAGTCATTGTGTGGCGCAACACTATTTATCTTGCATACATTACACGCACACATATGTATTTTTGTTTTGATCTCGTCTCCAATACTTCAGGGCCGATCTATGGATACCTATATGTTAAATCTATGGTTTTGAGACATTATACTCATTCAACTACTAATGACGTTAGAAATGCGAACTTTGCACAATGCAGAATTATTTTCACTCTTGTGAATATTGCGGGTAATTTCGGATATTTACTATCAAATGACAACTAAACGATTATTAAATAACTGATTATAATTCGTTCGCATCCTTAATACTTTACATTTGTAATAGTGAATTCAACTAGTAATTAATATAATTAAAAATATTGCTTGCAAAGATAATCCAGAAACCATTGTTGGCATATTTCTAGCGCCTGCAACAGTATTATTAGCAATTACACGGAGAAGTTAAATTGTCTTTTCAGAAGATAACTTTTCCAAAGGCATTTTATTATTTTTTAAATAACTTTTTATAGAAGCTTCCTAAAATAGTGAAAAAAAGTATGTTTAGGTAAAAACTAGGTAGCAAATAGTTATACAAAAAAGTAAATTATATACTGCTAGAACCATGAAAAACGTAAAGTGATCGGCCAACACGACCCGACGTCAAAATGCCTGGCCACTTTATTTCTTTAATATTTCCGTCAGCGCTAAGGTAGAAAATATGTCAATAAAGGTACTAAATAGTAGAAAATACACAGTTTTGATTTGTATATCTCGTTTGGTCCAGCCATCCTGACGAACATCAACAAGATGAATCACATTTTGAATATTTGATAAATTAATTGCAATTGGTAGTTTCAAGTTTGTTTCTATTTTAATATACTGTGTAATTAAACAGTGTTCCTTTAATTTAAAATACTAAATGAATTAATCCTTGTAATTGACCCTTTTTTGGCATCGTCGTAAAAATATATGATTTTTTTTCACATTTATTCGATTATTGTTCAATAATTATAACAAAAATATATAAATTAAATAAAAAAAAATAAAATTAATTATATAAAAAAAAACATTTAGTGGTAATTGTCCCAGATGAGGCAGGCAAATATTTAAGTCTTTGAAAGCAATATTATTTGCTTTAAGAAATAAATAATTTCTCCAACATATTATTATACATTTAAAGTACTTTCTTACTGCATAATGATTCTACATAGCTCCACCATTAAGCAATAAATACTTGGTTGAAATTCTTTACTGCAAAAATAACATTAAATATGTTCATAATAGCGCAATTTCATAAGCATGAATTAGAAAAGGAAACGATAATTACTGTAACACCCCATGTTGTTTTATATCCGTTTTGCGACACCAGGCACTAATTAGTTCTAAAATACACTTCACTTTATACGAAATCTTTCTGGAAAATTAAATTTTTGGAAATATAAAAACACGGCTACTAATACGTATAAAAAAATATTTTAAATTAATATGTGCACTTACGTGCACTTGCACAAAAACTTTTCGTCGCACTCTAGGAATGGTAGTTCACGCGCGATCCCGTAGGTATCAACTGTTGCAATTGTAGTGAATAGGGCTAGTAGCTCGGGAATTGAGCGGGAGGGGAGTTGTATCTATACGATTATTTTATAGGTGTGTGTTTACAGGGGACCGAGACCTGCTTGAAAATCAACTAGAAGGATTAACCTCAAGAATGGCAGCGGAATAGTAGTGACGACGCACAGTGGTCGACCCTAGCAAGAGGTACTTAAAGCTACTTAAAAATCGAAATACAATATTTTAAAAACCAAATAGTTATTTTCATTGTATTCCTAGAAATAATTTTTCGATCAGAGTTATTGTTTAGGAGTAGGTAATTAAATAAAAACGAGTTATGCAGTACGGAGAGCAACATAAAAAAAAATATGTAACTCACGATTCCCTGCTTATTTCAGTTTGCAATGTTTAATATTATTATTACTTATTTATCTACTTGCCACATTTGGTCTATTGAGATATCTTGCCCTAAAAGTGCTCTTTTGTAGGGGCTAAAATTAATAAATCGCAATCGAGAAGACTATATCAGCTTGCTATTTCCTTGGCGATAGATAGCATAGTAGAATAAGATCAAACAGGGTAATTTCGCGCATTTTTATGTTAAAAGTTATAATTTCTACACATTTGCAATCAAAGCATTGTTATAAACAAGCGCGTAGGTATTTCATTTTGTAATCAAGTTTACGAATTAAATACCATTTTATGATCGACAAGGATTATTCATTTTATTATTATTAGTCAACATCATTATCAAGATAGTTTGTGTAGCAAGGTCAAGATGCGAACAATAAGGTATATATTTCTTTGAAAGGCAGCTGCCTAGTAGATGCAATTCAATAGTGTTATATTTTTTGTTCGTCACGTTAATTTTAAATTCAGTTTTATAACAGCTTTATAAATATTGAAAGTTTGCTTTTATTTTCGAAAAGTTCATAGCTGAAATTGGTCCTATTGAGAATCGAACCCGGACGGAACCTTCCCATCTATATTATTTGCATTTGAAATCTACAAATTGCTTAAATACGGTCACTCGTTCGTGAAGTAGATGCAGCAAGGGGCCGCAGGCGGTGTCGAGCTGCGCCGGGCGCACCTTGTAATACGCAATATAATATACTAAATGTGTACTTTATTTGGTAAATTTTTTTCTACTAAATAAAGTATACATTTCTTTTAACAAAAGAGTAAAGCCCCTTTTACTTTGCTTTAAAAAAAAGCCGAGTTTATTTTGAAGAAACAAAATTCTTTTACTACTTTTCTATCACTTAAAGTACTATTGTAAAAAAAACAATCTTTTGCGGTCATAGCCTCAATTATAGGACTTATTATATAAGTAAGGAAGTATGTAAAATATGAGTCGGTGGACAGCCAATGGTGACAACTGGGAATATGCCGTAATAGGTCAAAGTGATGGCAGGGACGACCGCAAAGCGAGACCTGGATCCTTGAAGACCATTTACCTGCCTGTCTCAGTGTACAGCTTCGCATTGATTATTTACGACAACTGTGATACAAGCACAGTGGCTTTGTTTAATAAGCATGCGGCATAGACGACACTCGTATTCGTATAAACCATAAAAATATCAAACAATTTTAACACAGAATTTTAAACTTTTCTTTCTTGATTTTTTTAAATGGGACAGTATGGGGACATTAGAAACCATAGAAGGTACAAGGGAACTGTAGGTAATATTAAGTCTTTTATGTGAAAACAACTTTTGCGTTGTCAATATTTTGGTCAAGCGTGAGATGTCCATAAAAATGAATAAAATTATCGAGTTCTGTAATTTTTTTTTATAATTTTTGTCCTTCAATAATTTGTTATGCATTTTAATATACCATTCAGGTACATTCAAAAATCTAACATAAAATTGTTTTAAATAGTCTAAATCGTCTAACAGAATGGCATATCAACTTTACAAACTTGCAAGTCTCAGGCTTGCAAAATGTTAACATTTCGTATTTTAATTAATAAACATTCAATTATAACCATAATACTTAAACCTACCTATTATTGATTGGATAATTTATGATTATCAATTAAAATGCGAGGGTTCATATTTATAATTTTATTTACCTACGTATTTGAAACAATACGTAAGTTGCCCACATATGAGGATAGGTTCAAGCAATCTTAGTCTCTGTATGCTGCAGACACGGCGTGTCGTTAATGATCTTGTCACCATGTATAAAATGGTTAATGCAAAATGGGACGCATACGAATTATTGAGCCACTTCTCTATGAGGGTTGGAAGTAAATGTACACAAAGAATGTTTGGGTGCGTTAACTTAATTCACCTGAATTAGTTCACCTAGGTGCATTAAGTACACTTTTAGTAAACTTCAATCACCTGGGTGAATTAGATAAACATAAAAGTGAACTGTATTCACCCCGATATTTAAGGACGCCAGGATTCAACCCGTTACATGGTATAATGAGTGTTCAGAGTAATGTTCCCGACCGTTATTCTGATCTCATTGAAACTCAAAGAAATTTGTAGAGCTCCTTGTGAAAGAGTTCGTTCAGTGAAGTACTGCTGACATGATAAGTAGTAACGCTGACATTACTTACTGCTTGGCGGTAGAAATAGGTAAGGCGGCAGTACTTCCCTGGACGAACTCTTTCACAAGGAGCTATACGAATTTCTTTGAGTTTCTATGAGTATACATTTCAGAATAACGGTCGGGAACATTATACCTACACTTTTTCTGCAGTATGAACACTTTGTCCACATAACAAGAATTTCCTCACAAAAACACACCATACGATAGCATTGAATGCGCGTGTGCAATTAAGCCGCAAGGGCGATCCTAAAGTCTGTTACACGTTTGAGCCAGTTTGCAATTTTATCTAATGTTAAATTTAGTTTTATTTCTAGATCTCTAATATTAGAGCAAGTGATTAAGACAGAAATGTCATCAGCGAAGAGGACACATAGATCATCCAGCTATATTTGGGAGATTATTTATAAAGATACGAAACAGAATGCATCCCAAAACGCTACCCTGTGGGATAGAGTCAGTCACAAGAGCTCTATCAGATCTAGTATGTGTGATTTTGCCTGTCTCAAAGTAATTCTACATATTGAAATCGATTAGTTAAATAAGATTTGAACCAGTTGTAAGTGACGCCCCCAACTCCAGTTTGGTATAATTCATGCAACAAGACTTCGTGACAAACTCTGTCATATGCTTTCCTCATATCGAGTAAGTGCCCAACTGCAAATTCTTTGTTACTGATTTCTTCTAATATGTTTTTGACGTATCTATAAATTGCTAATGTCGTGGAGTGATTCTTTCTAAACTCTATTATTTCTATGCTCTATTATTTATATTCACTAGTGTACTGTACGGGACTGTTAATAAATCAGCGCATTTCTTTATCAATATAGGGGGCAGTTCATCGATACCACAAGATTTGTAGTACTTTACCAAACCAGTGTCATTCACAACAAAATACTCAAGTAACTTAATTTTGTCGACAATGGGACTCTGATATTAATGACACTTTCTAAATTTTGGGTAATAGAAAGTGTGCCTGAAATGTTCCCAGAAAAAAGTTCTGAATTTGATCAAAATGAGCAAATTTTTCAAGAATCTGTGATTTTGAAAATAAAAAATTCATGTATCTTTACCTAATGGTAAAGACTTAGTGGCACTTTTAATAAAGTGCCACTAAGTCAGGTCAGGAAACATTAGGTGACTCATTTAACCAAGCATTGCAAAGATTTTACAACTTGGAAAAAAAATTAAAAAAAGAACCGGAGTTGTTTGAACAATATAAAGATTTCATTCATCAATATGTGACATTAGGCCATGGTTCATTTGTGAACATTGACAAGTATGACTTCACCAAAGACCCAGTGTTCTTCTTACCACATCACGCTGTGATAAGACTTGATAAAAAGACCACTAAGTGTAGGGTAGTATTTGATGCTTCAATGTTGACACGATTACGACGCTCTCTTAATGATATTTTACTGAATGGCAGCGTTACCATAGATATAGAAAAAAAGGGGAGATATGTAATGACGCTATGTAAGATCGGGTACCGCATGTCGCCACTTTTAGCTTGTGTGCAATTCAAACTTTACGCTTTATTATCTACTACCATAACTTTAAGATTTTGATTGAGTAGGGCTTAAAACGTGAGAACGACGTAAAATAATTTTAAAATTTGACAAAATTAAACTTACAGTCACTTGAATAAGAGTTATATTACAATATTTCAGTATTTTTTTCATCCTGGTTCAGCCATTCACCAATAGGTGGCGTTTTAGTAAAAATACTACTAGTATACAATTGCTAACTATTACACGTTAGATGGCGCTGAAACTCATTTTTCGTTACCTCACGGAGCGGTTTTCACCCGCGTCTGCCGCTGGACCGCGGCATCTGTAAAATGTAACAGTTAAGTATGTAAAATTAGTAGCACATTTCACGGCGCGTTTTACGCCTGTAGTGGTGACGGTTGTTCGCGGTTGCCGCGGCAGGGTACTAGTAGAACCGCGCAAGACGCGATGACCTGCGCGCTTGGCGGCGGTCGTCGCCCGCACACTTTGGCGGTCGGTTCAGGCGCAATGTGGTGCAGGCGCACGCAGGGTGAGTTCGCTATTAACTGCGCGACTTGCAATTAACTCTCACTAACTTCGCGGTCCGTTCCGCAATCGCAACGGTTTCGTGCCCGCAACCGCGGCAGCTACGTGCCCGCAAAAACTTGCAGAGTCGTGAGTATTGAAATAAAACCGCTGTCTAGCAGCACCGACACCAGCACCTTATTAACCTTAAACTGACGCTACTCAACGAGTGATGTGGTCCTACCTAATCGATAGTAGGAAACCATGTGGCTGTTTTTAATGTTAAAAAAATGTTCTTTTGCACTTTTCATACTACATATATCTACACTGGTACTGGTGTATTATTAAATTAATATATTAATATAAATTATTATTATTTTCTTAATGGCGGCCACTAGGCTTTTACCAGTGTCAGTTTTATAAGAATAATATAAAAAACATGGCGACTGTCGCCAGTGTCAATTTTCCATTATACGTTACCACGGGTAGGTGAAGCTGTCACTGTCAAGAGTAAACTCGAACCATCAACGCATTTAGTAAATTAAATTATGTTGTTTTTTTAAGAAGGATTTATGTAATTTTCTATAATTGTTTCTAATTTATTTTGCATGCGCAAGTAAAATAAAACCAATTTTATTTTATTTATTTTTGAAATGTTTTTGCAATGGAAATTGAAACAAAGTCAGAAATAGTAATAAGAAAACCAATCTTTCGTTTTTCCTGCAGTTTCAATCCAACCTTCTTTTATTTTGAACTCATTGGAAAAACTTAAAAATTAAAAATACTCTACGTTTAATCTACGAGTATAATGGAATTTAAATATCTTAAATGTCTAAAACACATAAATTTTTGTTATAATTATTAATACAAAGATCGAACACTCAGAAAAAATTCCTTCCATCCGGTCGGATTCGAACCGACGTCTTCTTGCATACCGTGCCAGACGCTATACCAGCTAAGCCATGGAACGAACCAACGGACCTCACGAATTTTTCTATGTGCTTGCGTCGTGTCTTTGTACTTGGTCTTGCAACGACTTTTTAGTCGTAACGCCATCTATGAGAAATCTATTGCAGATTTATGACCCAGTTAGTACCTTTACAGCTACCAGTCCTGGCGAGAGATGTCGCTATTCACTGTATTAATTAAATTTTTATTGAATTGATATTCAATTATTTTTTGTGAAATTACTCCACTAGTTTGTTATAGTTATTAATACAAAGATCGAACACTAAGAAAAAATTCCCTCGATCCGGTCGGATTCGAACCGACGTCTTCTTGCATACCGTGGCAGACGCTATACCAACTAAGCCACGGAACGAACCAATGGACCTCACGAATTTTTCTATTTGACAAACCATTGACAAACACCACTTTGACGCAGTTGACTTACAAAAACAAAATTACTGCCTCAAAACGCTAGGTGAGTTATAAATAACCAGTCCTAGTTCAACAGATAATGTCCCCGAAACAAAACGCGAAATACTGAGTCACACTGCCAAGTTCTACGACCTATTAGGCCTGGTTGGACTCATTATCGTGTCAGCTAAGCTGATTAGACTGACGATTTAAAAAGGCTTTGGTTTGAATTTTACGAAAGCTTGTTGATAATGAAACCTATTCAGATTCAAAGAAATGTTGTGTCTGACACTGCACTCACCAAGTCCATGCCATTAGTAGGTTTTGCAGATGCTGTCGGTTCTGCTGCGTACGGGTGCTGCATTTATCTGCGTGTGATCGACGAAACAGGTACAGTGAAACAAACTTTACTCTGTTCAAAATCTAGGGTCAATCCACTATATCAAAAACTTACCGTGCCCAGGCTAGAACTCAACGCCTAGGGCGGCTATTGGCCACATTAGTAGCAAAAGTACACTCTACTATGATTCTGAACTTAAACATCAATGATGTTCTTTTATTTTCAGACTCATAAATAGTTTTGGCATGGCTAAAGACAAACATAACTAAACTCAACATTTATGTTGCAAACAGAGTAAAGATTGTTTTACAACACACTGAGCAATTCATCCGGTCATACGTCAGTACGAGTGACAACCCTGCTGACTGCCTCAGCAGAGGTAAGAAACCGCATGAACTCGACGGGCATCCACTCTGGTGGACTGGGCCTAGCTTTGTGCATGACAATTCATATCAGCTGCCTGAAAGTAACGAATTTAAGATACCTGCTGACTTGCCAGAACTGAAGGCTGGCTGCATTGGCTCTGAGTTCTCTGGTGCTACAGTGTGCTCTGATGTTGTTGCTAATTTATCTTCTTTAAACCTGGGTTTCCTTGATAAATACTCCGATGTCAATAAAATGTAGCGTGTTCTTGCTTATGTAATGCGTTTTTGCAGCAATTTGAAATCATCAACCAAAAATAAGAACAGTTATTTGCTTACTAAAGAGTTGAATAATGCAAAGCTTATGGTTGTCAAACATGAGCAACAAAAATTCTTTAATTCTGAAATTAAATTGTTAATGCAAAGTAAACTCTTAAAGCCCTTTTAGCTGCCCAGCTTAACATCTGTAATTCCATTTATTGATGATAAAATGGCTCATAAGAGCTTATTCGCAAAAACATCAAGCAGTCTTGCCTAACGAATCGCGCATTACCAAATTAATTATAAACAATGAACATATCAGAAACTTACATGTAGGCCCCAAGATCACTCTGCCATCAATAAATCAATAATTTTGGATCATAAATGGTATTAGAGAAGTTAAGAAAATAACTAGTAAATATCTTACCTGTTTTAGATTGAAGGCTAAAGTAGCCCAGCAGTTGATGGGTTCCTTGCACGCACGATCGGGTGAACGCGTGCAGAGTATTTCAAAAAGTTGGCGTTGATTTCGCTGGGCCCGTCTCCGTCAAGCAGTCAAGGATTAGACGCGCCTTGGTCTCAAAGTCTTACATTTGTGTGCTTTGCAACTAAGGCAGTTCATCTTGAGCTGACCACTGATTTAACGACACCGGCCTTTTCAGCTGCCTTAAAAAGATTTATTGCACGGAGGGGCTTGCCTAGCGACATCTACAGTGATAACGCTTGAACTTTCAAGGGCACAAGGAACCAATTAACTGAATTTTACAAATTTTACGGTTCTCGCGACCATCAACAGCAGGTGCAAACCCATGCAGCTTAACAGGGAATTAAATTCCACTTCATTCTCAGCTACTCACCTGTTTTTGCTGGTCTCTGGGAATCCTGTGTAAAACTTACCAAATATCACCTTAAGGGTCATATTCTAGAACTCTACTCAATGCTCAAGTCATGATTGCAATTGAAACACAAGCACTGGAAATACGACTCTAATGGCAGGGACTTGAGTATGATTTCGAGTGATTTAAACCATACTCAAATCCTGACTTGAGCATTGAGTAGAGTTCTAGAAAACGACCCTAAGAGTCTCATCTTAAAAGCTTTACTTACTTATGAAGAGCTATGTACTGTTCTAACACAAATAGAATTTGTTTTAAATAGTAGGCCAATTGACCCCTATGTCTACTGATTTCAATGATTATACTTACCTAACGCCAGGTCATTTCTTAATAGGTACTGCTTTAAATGCTTATCCTGAAATGGACCTAACTGATGTACCTCTTAACAGGTTGAAATTCTGGAATTTAATTATAAAAAAATCCAATTTAATTACTCCGTGAGCACCGTGTTGCTCGACTTCAGTTTGCTCGGAACTGTGCTTCATGGACTCTGGAGGACTGGAATAAAGTATTGTTTTCTGATGAAGCTAGAATCTCTTTGTGTGGAGAGGACCGACGCCGGCGAGTGCTGAGAAGACCACGGGAACGCTATGCGGAAGTGTGTTTCGAAGAAATCACTCCTTATGGCGGAGGCTCCGTTATGTTTTGGGCAGCAATTAATTCGACGGAGCGTACGGAGTTAGTTTTCATAGAAAATGGAACATTAAATGCACACCGGTACATAATGGAAGTCCTAATTCCATATGCACAACCCACATTGACTGCACTTGGGGAAGATTCCATTTTTATGGACGACAATGCTCGCCGCACCGTTCTGGCGACGTGGAAGCGTACATGCAAGAAGTTGGGATCCGTCGTTTAGATTGGCCAGCTCGAAGTCCTGACCTCAATCCAATTGAGCATGTCTGGGATGTTCTAAAGAGACGGGTAAGATCAGTGCAACCTGCTCCACAAAACATAGTCAGCTAAAAAGAGTCATTGCAGAAGAGTGGGAACGTATTCCTCAAAACGTTATTAAAAACATCGTGGAAAGCATGCCCAGAAGGATTCAAGCTGTGATTTTGGCAAGTGTGACCTCCTTCACACTCGATATTAGGTTTTTACATTTGTAACTTTATTTAATTAAAAAAAGTAAAAAAAAAATCTTGTCTTTATTGCCGACCACTTCTTATTGTTTGGGCGAGTACATCGGTTTTAAAGAATCCATCGCTTTTTTTCTTTTAATTGCCCTAATTCACTTCACGCGCATTAATTTACACGATTATAAATATACAGACTAAGTCAAAGAAATAAATTTCATTTAATTAACTCAAATCGAATTTAGAACGTAAATTTCCTTAGGTGCACGTTTTTTTTGCAAAAGAGTGTAGTTAACCGTGTTCGAATTATCGATAATATACGTTCGAATTAACATACCATAACGATGCGTAGCTGAAATATTATTGAACAATTTTAATATTCTAAAACTGGGTTATGGTTTTTCATGATATCTTAAAAAAATATTTTGTCACTTAGCTGCGTTTTAGTTAGCGGACGGCAGAATTGGCATGTTTATGCTTTTACAACTACACGATGTTTATTTGTAAGTAGCCGTAGATGTTCACATGCCGTTACGCATTTAGCCATTCAATTAAAAGTCGTGAAGTTGTAATCGCGCGGCAGCAAAATGCGCGTCAGCAAAACGCGCGTCTAACTCTTGTCAGGTGAACCGATTTCTTTGGTTGGCGAACTCTAAATGAAATGGACATTTACGGCGTGGTGTTATTACAAAAAATGTCTTATGGTAGTTTAACTTATGTTCTGTATTTGAGCTGGTAACCCCTGTCATGTGAACCGGCTTTTAAACTGATGCGTCTCATTTCTGTTAATAAGACGCATCTGTTTATACAGCGTTTAACTTGGACAAGCGTTAGAAAGTGTTTTGTAATAACTAATAACACCGACTTTTTTTATTGCTCTCACCTTAATATGCTCTCACCTTTAAGGCGAACAAATAAAACGCATTACGCATTACTACGTACGCTACCACACAGGATCTAAATCTAATAACATTAATTCTCATTTTGTAAATGAGAACCCGATTCGCCAAACTCTCCATTTATTAACAATAGTAACCCCCAACACATATTAATGCAATTGAAACTAGATATTTTTCCATACCAAAGTAAGTGTTATTTCCTATAATATGTTCTATGGGTCCCCATAGCAGTCAATTTTTCAATGTAAAACTAATTGTTGTTGGTTTTTTTATACCTACATATTATAAGTATCATAACAAAACGTTTTTCTTTTATTGATTACACGTGGTTTTTTATCAATTAATTCCAATTGTTATTGTATTGTTCATTTCAATATCTGTCCTCAGACGCTAATACTCCTACAGTTCGATTTAGGAGAGATTGTTTAGGCATATCGTTCGTTATCGGTGCGTTAAAATATTTTTTTATTGAGGATATTGTTGCGTTATCAAAAAATGCGTCGTAAAAATTCGTCAAAATTCATTTATTTCAGCGCAAAGCTTCATTTCACATTTTGTTTTATATTATTTACATTCTATAGGTATTTATTTCAGGTCTAGAACAGCCAGTCAAATTATAATAATCTAAGCAAAAAATAACTCTTGTCCAAGCAAGTTAGTACATTCGAAGTTGTAACTCTGTTTTTTATTTTGTAAGTGTTAATAGTTTTACTTATGATTGTAGTTTCTGAAGTTTAGGATGGTGAAAGCTAAAATTCCTTTTTAAATTGACTTGTTAATTAATAATGTTGCATAATACGTTGAGGATTTATTTATAACATGTTAAAAATTAAAAAAATTAAGCTTGTCTCTTCGTGTTGTCACCAAATTTATTACTAATTTAAATATAATTACTTTATAATTTTAAATATAATTCTTATTAACTAATTTAATGGAAAATTTATTATTATATATATTATAGAATATTTGTTTTTTCAAACAAACCAACGTTTTGGGCCCTTTACATGGTAAAGTCATGACTGGCTGGTGACTACCATCTCAGTCAGCCGTGAATATGGGACCTGTAAAGGGCCTGAAAAGTTGGTTTATTTGAAATTAAAAAAAACAAAACAAATATACCTACGCGATTTAGATCCGAAAAATAGTTTCGTTTCCAATGTGTAACAATCGCGAAAACCTAAGAATTGTCTTTTTTTGTGGAAATAATTTTGGCATATAGGAAATGAAACTATTTTACCGGAAATAAATCGCGTATATTTGTTTTTTCAAACAAACCATCGTTTCGGGCCCTTTACCGGTCCCATCGTCACGGTTGAATTTTGGCATAGTCAATTTTTTGGTCATGCATGAGTTGTGATTTTGTATGAATAAAAGTTTTAATTAGGTTTCACCAACTTTCGCTGTCATGATTTTATTCGTCACTTACAACACAACAGTCGATTAGCACTAACATAAATTTTGACACAACAACAAAATATTGACTATGCCAAATATGTTTTCACAAAAAAAAAAACGTAATGGTTTCCTAACGTACAGTTTCCATGTATCTTCTATGGTTTCGGATTTCCCCATACTGTCCCATTTAAAAAGAAAATGCGGCTTACGCACGCCTGAGTTTACCATCATTTTGAAATGAAAGGCCAACCGCTCAAAATAATGACCATTCCAGATTCGAAGGTGCAAAGTATCGACTCTATCCACATAAATCTACACTCGATCGACATAAAGTCTTCATAACGCTCATAATAAAATATCTCTACAGACTGCAGTGACAACCGACGAACCGTCTACCACAATACTATACCGTACTACATCGAAGTATGGTATAGTATTGTACGACGAATATTGCACTATTCTGTGCAATCGCACTTACAATCGTAATACTAAGTAGCTCGTAGCGTCGTAGCACGACAACGCTACGGGCTACTTGAACTTACAAAAAACGAAGCCATTGATCCAGCCAACTTCCATCAATATGCAAAGCCTGATCTCCCAGAACCAAGACGTCACGTAAAGTCTGGAAAACCTGGAAAATCTGGAGATCGCAATTTACCATCAACATTTGATCTCCAAGTTCTCAAATAGTTGCTGATCTGAGAGGGGAGGAATTACACATATTGGGTACATGAAGATCGCTGACACCGTCTTAGCATCTAGGTATTAACTAAATATTGCAACATGGGGTTAATGCCAACGTTGCGGAATGTGAGCACCGTCAACGCCGCCGATGCCGCGTGACCACCATCGGAGCCGCCCGCGGGGACGTCATCGCCTTCACTTTGTATCTAGCATCGATCGGGTCATTAGCTATAATTTTGATTATGTAATTTTCTTTTAATTAAATTTATTCTAAATAATTTCGGTTTTTTTAAGTCCTGCGGCTGCCACCTTCGTAATTAGTGTATTAGATGTGTTCACTTCGGAGGTTGTTTTGTTAATGAAAGTAATTAGTAAAGTACTTCAATCTATATTTTTTTGATAGTTCGGTCTGTGGTTCGGACATAGTAGATGTTATGGTAAATACTCATTTACCGAAACATAAACATACCTATTTTTTTCTTTTTCCTATTTTCCTATTTTCCTTATTATGAGAGGAACCACAATGGGTGGGTAGCATCTGGTTATATACTCGATCGCATACAGCGACGAGCAGAGCAAGCGAAACTTTATCACGAATAAAGCACCCATGTCCTTATGTCAAAAAATGGCAACATGGACACGATGTGCCCTTATGCGATTGGTCAATTTCATCGCTATTTTATCGTCGGCGACTCGCCGCCAGTTGCATTATTAGTGTTTTGTGGCCAGTGGCAGCACGGCGTTCAACATAAGCATTATGTTTCTTTGCAGAATACCGGCACAACACGAAATAAAAAGTTCGACTAATTAGTTTTTTTTTTCAAAAATAGCGACTTATTCAGCGTAAAAATAATCTCACGCTTATTCAAACAAAGAATAAACCCAAAATTTCCATGTTTCAAGATTTAGTCATAAACCGTAGTAACACCACGCAAATAGTAGGTACACTCCAATTGTCGCTCACTTTGAATAAAATTGAGCGAGATAAAAGATAGCCTTGCTCTTTTTCATAAACACTTGATAGATAAACAGACAGGATCACGAGTACTTTGCAACATCCATATAATAATTCGCAAAATTTAAATGCTGCCCTCTAGCGGAAACGACGAGAACGTCATAACCTACCCCGCGCCTGGATTTGGTTATGAGAAATGTCAAACTTTTAGATGCTTCTTTTACATTCTAATAGATGGCTTTTTCATATGGAGAGACGTCACTCGGCCGTTAAAAGAGGCAACATTCGTCAAACGTCCTCTGCATAAGTTTTATAGCAACTTTTCAACACACGCACATACGTATAGCTCAGACTATTAGATACTAACGCATGTATAGCTATATTCTATAGCTATAGCTATGGTACTTATTAAGAAAGGAATTTTTAGTTTGGGGATAAATATTTGTGATTGATGAATTACCAATTGCAAGCAATTGTGTTTTCCTTATTACTAGTGGATAAAACGCGGAGATGTTGTTCTCCGCGGAGAACAACATGCTAACAATTGGCCATTCATGTACAAAGCAATTCAAAATAAAAAAGAGGTTAATTTTTGATAAATATTATTGGTTCAATGGTGTTTTAAATAAAATATAATAAATGATAGTAAAAAAAAATAATAATAAAATATTTCTTAGCTAAAACCTTCGGAGTGCGGAGGCCGGTTGACGATCGAACATCGTTAATTTGTTTGCTCCGTTAAAAAAATTCATAATCGCGCGGAAAGTGACTCTTTATATCTAGAACTTATATCAAAATAACGCTTATGCCATTGTGTTTCGAGTGGTGTAATCAGTTTTAAAAAAAATCACAAGTGCAGTGCTCAAAATTCAAAAATTTGTTCACCAAAACACCGGTCATTCACATTGCAAAACAGCTGTGAGTCAGCTGACTCACGTGTTGCGCCGTGTGCCGCCGTGCCGCAGCCGTGCGAGAGAATTCCTTGTACGTACCTACACCGTCTTTATTTTGATACTCATACAAACAAACACCCGCAAAAATGACATCGAAAAAAATTACATGTGCTGGATGCACTACGCTAATTGATGACAGACGATACCTAACCTGTAGCCTCTGTAAAAATGTGTATGACCTTCTTTGTGCAAACGTATCAGAACAGCGTTTTTACAACACAATGACGAAGGAACATAAATTATCATGGTTATGTGTGGAATGCAAGAGTGCACAACCAAAACAGGACAACACAAATACCCCAGTACGTGCTCACGACGAAACTGTAAACATAAATTTGGCCCGTGGAAGTAGTACTCACCGAAGAAATATTGAGCAAAGTTTACAAGAGAGCATTAACATAGATCTTTCTGAGACGGAGAGACTTGTCAATTGTCACCAACACAGACGTCCACCACAATCACGCTTGAAAATATTAGTCAATTGTTAGACTACAAATTAAAACAAAATAATTCCAGTTTCTTTGCGGCCATGCAAATCGTAATACAGAAAGAAATAAGCGAAGGTATAAAAAAAATTGAGGAAAAATATGCGAAGGAAACTACTATTTTAACAACTAATTATCGCAAAATAACTTGCACAATACAGGACATGGAAAAAAGATTGAAGACTGTGGAATTAGAAAATGAACAACTTCGACAAAAACTTACTTATTTGCAGAACTCTGACGACAATAAACAACAACACAATATATTACATAACGGAACAGACACAAAAATAGTACAACAACTAGACACGACCGACAAAAAAATTATACTATATGGACTACCAGAAAATGAATATGAAACTGAATATGAACTCCATGACCGGATTATCTATATATTTCGTGATTTATTGAACGTAGACCTCCTTGGATATATCGAAGAAGTAGGAAGAGTAGGAAAACCTGGAAGATTGCGAAATATGCGACCCGTATACATAGAGCTTATAAGTAAGCGAATGACAAAATACGTTATTCAAAACTCACGATGTTTTAAAAATACTAATCTGGTTCTATCTAAATTTCTAGACAGTTCAGAGCTAGAAACACGTAAAGTCCTGCGTGAAAAATTATTACGAGCTAGAGAAAATGGATCTCATGCAGTGATACGTAATAACAAATTAATTGTGAATGGCGTTTACGTCCCGATCACGGAAAATCAAGAAAATCAACAGCGCCCACAATCCCCTAAAACAGCTGACAATCTACAGGCACAAAATAGAACGAAAAACGACGCGTTGAAGACATTTCGCTAAAGTAAATGTGCTTAAAATAATCTTCCAAAACATGCAAAGCATGTTTAATAAAAGGCACTTAGTAGAATCTTATTTACAAGAAGATCAAGAATGTAACATAATGTGTATTTCGGAGTCTTGGCTAACAGAGGAAAAACTAGATTTGGTGCAACTGACTAATCACCAGTTGAGTGCTTCATTCAGTAGAAAACACCATATAGGCGGAGGAGTGTGTATCTTCACTTGTAGAGATTTACAATGTAAAGAAATTAAAAACATAGCGGATTACTCAATAGAATTTGTCATAGAGGCTTGTGGTATAAATATTTGTAATCTTGATGTAGTATTATTGTGTGTATATTGGAACGGGAGAAAGGCCGAGGTTTTCTTTAGTCAAATGCAATTAATCTTACAATATCTGTGCAAGACGTACAATAAAAAGACAATAGTAATTGGGGTTGACTTCAATGTAAATATTTTGGAAAAAAACAGACAAAGTGATGAGCTATTGAACTTAATGTCCGAGTATAACTTTAAGCAATTAATTAATGAACCAACACGCGTAACTAAAGACACTTCCACATGTATAGATTTAATCTTCTGTAATTCTAACACAGATTCATTGAGCACTTGTGTACAGGACCTGGGGTTTTCTGACCACAAAAGCATCCTTGTCAGAATTCACGAATCAGCACAGAAGACTGTGACCTCTTGGACATCAGAAAAGCGTTTTTTCAATGCGCACAATATGAATTACTTCAGATCGAAATTAACGGACATTAACTGGCATAATATGTTTAACTCAAATAATGACATAAATAAAAACTATAATATATTTATTGACATTCTAACAAATATTTTAAATAAATGCATACCTGAAAGGATCGTTAGACTGAATAATAAAACCAAAAATCAATGGCTTACCCGGGGATTGAAAACATCGTGCAAAAATAAAAGATATTTAAAAATACTCGTTAATCAATCAAACAATCCTATTCTTCGCAAACACTATAACTTATATAAAAGAATTCTAAAAACTACGGTAAATAGTGCCAAGCGACTATACTATGCAACACGTATTAAAAACTCAAATAATATTATGAAAAGCGTCTGGAGAACAATTAGGGAAACTACTAATAAAACAACTATTAAAAGTAAACAAAACATAATGTTAACCATAAAAAACCGAAATATAGGTGACCCCACGCAAGTTGCAAATACGTTTAATAAATTTTTCGCGTCGGTAGGGGGTGGGCCTAGCTCTGGGTGCAAACGGATTATACCTATAGTGAATCAATCTGAGAACAGCATGTACCTGACCCCCGTCTCACCGCAAGAAATAAACAAGATAATCCGTAACTTAAAAAATAAACACAGCTTTGGGATCGATGAATTGCCCCCAAAATTGATTAAGATGTGTGCTGATGAATTAACATTGCCGTACTTCCTATTGATAAATCAATCTTTGCTTGAAGGTATTTTCCCGGATCGGTTAAAAGTGGCTATAATAAAACCGATACACAAAAAAAACTCTAAATCAGACCCAAACAATTACAGACCAATATCACTATTACCTACGTCGTCTAAGATATTCGAAAAAGTTATGTGCAACCGAATTTATTCGTACTGTGAAAAATATAAAATATTTACAGACTCACAAAATGGGTTTAGAAAAAATAGATCTACTACTTTAGCCGTTTATAAATACACACAAAAAATATTGGACATCTTAAATAAAAGACATTACGCGATTGGTTTATTGTTGGACATGACGAAAGCTTACGATAAGGTGCGGTTTGACATCCTTTTAAGTAAACTATACGGTATAGGTATTAGGGGAGTGGCGTACGAGTGGTTGAAATCCTATTTGCATAAGCGAGTCCAATATGTAGACATTGAATTTTTTGACCAGAGTACCAGTACAATACGCAATATCAGATCTGAACAGCAATATATGACAGGTTCTATCCCGCAGGGCAGCGTGATTGGATGTTTACTATTTCTGATATATATCAATGACTTGCCTAAAGTTATCTCTGAACACTGCGTTTTGTTTGCCGACGATGTTTCACTTCTGACGTCATGTAGTACAGGCGACAACATTAATTCTAAAATTCATAACATTTTCACTGAGGTTGTAAACTGGATGTCTGATCATAAATTAGACATAAATTTAAATAAAACAAAAATTATGCAATTCCACCCACCACAAAAAACTCCACTTAACTTACGATATACGTATAACAACACGCCGATAGAAACAGTAAATAGTTTTACTTTACTGGGCTTAAATATAGACACATATATGAACTGGAAAAGTCATGTTCAAAAAATAAAAAGTAATATATCTAGTTTCACGTATGCACTGAGGGAGATAAAGAAAACGACTGACCTGTCAACTGCAAAGTCCGCCTATTACGCATATACCCATTCTCACCTAAGCTATGGAATTATGCTATGGGGAAATAGTGTAAACGCACTGGAAATATTTACCATGCAAAAAAAGTGTATCCGTATCCTTGCCAATATAAAAAGTACCGAAAGCTGCAGACCTCACTTCAAAGAATTTAAAATATTGACTCTAATTTCAATCTACATACTTGAAATATGTAAGTTTGTTAAGCAACACCCGGATTTTTACACCAATCGTGACGACATGCCCCAAAAATTCAATTTTAGACAAAGAAATAAATTGCTTCTGCCACAGTCACATCTTCAGATACATAGCTCCAGCCCCTACTCAATGTCAATAAAAATATTCAACGAGCTTCCACTCATGATCCGGAAGGAGGATAAATATTCAACGTTTGTTAATAAATTAAAATCGTTCCTAATACATAACTGTTATTATAATTTAAATGAATATTTTAACGACAAACAAAAAATAATAACTGAATTAAATTTGACTAATAAATAATAAATCTTTACTAACTTTAACAAATCTTGACTAATTTTAACTAATCTTGACTAATTTTTACAAATCATGACCAATTTTAATAACTATGGGTACTTTTAATACGTATGATTAATTTTAATAACTAAGAATAATTTTTAATAACCTAATTTTAATACTTATGACTAATTTCGAGTCATTTCCAATATAAAGCCTCAGCCTACCTCTTATTGTTACCCCATAAATTGGGTTCATATGTGGAACTTTTTTAGTTTTAAGACCTTGTACATATACCATATGAATACAATGAATAAATGAAATGAAATGAACCTTTAAATAATTGCCTTCATCATCTTGATATTCCCTTTTTCCAGTAAGAATTTTATTTATCTCTTCACAATAATTAAAAAACCTAGATGTGATATTTATTAAATATTCAATTATTTGGTTTTTGTGCCGTGCACAAGTTATAAAGCCAAAATCAATAAACATTATAATAGGAGTTCTTTAAAATTGCTTTTTTCTGCAAACTCTTTTAAAATTATCTCGCTTATATCTTACAGTTAACTAACGAGTCAGTGGGACTGCAAAGCCATTGGCGATCTGTATACTCTCGATCTCGATATTTTATGTATTCTGTCCCTACATTTTTTAAAATATCGGCACATTCGCGGCAGTTTTTAAAAACATTCTTTTTTTGGCATTTTGACGAAGTATCCGCTTATATACTCTAAAGCGCCAATTATTCTAGGATCTAAGCTTTCTTTTTCTAAGCTTTATGTATAAATATTGGGCAAATATTCTAACTCGCAGATCGAGGCTTTGCAATCAACTGTGACCATAAAGGCATGTAAATTTTCACAAAAATCTTTCTCACAGTTTGTTTCTGCAGGGGCATGGACACGACATATATTGTTTATTCATAGAGTTACAAATGCACTTTCGAAGTTTTCAGGAGTAGGGTTGGTGTTTTGGCACCTGTGACTTCTTATTCCACCAAAAAATGTTCTATCGGGTCTTGGTTTAGGTGCCTTATCCACATAGAATTAACTTGATGCTCTCTCATTTTAGTAGCAGTAGAGCTCCTTGTGAAAGAGTTCGTCCAGGGAAGTACTGCCACTGTACGGTGTATCCGTACTCTTATAAATGATAGTATGATAACTGTTTAGTGTGTTTATTAGTATTGATTTACTACTAAAGATGATACATTTGATAGGTGTGAAATGAGTGCACTGCGCGATGGCTGATTGTGAACTGATTTAAATTACAATATGGCGTAAAGTGCTGATGGAGCGCATTGTCGGTCGTAGACCGTACATCTTGCCCACCGCGAGAAGCAAAGAGAGTGAATGAGATGAAACTGATAATGAATTATGCTAATGATACAGAACTATATGTTAAACTTATAAATTTCACAACATTCAATGCTTATTTATATTGTCACAGAACATTGGTTCGCGAAAAATAGGCGACGTCGATTTGTTTTGTTGTGTCGTCTTCGCCTTTTTTGATACAGTTGTCATCTCTATAAACTCACTCCGGTCCCCCCGAGTTGTTGATCTTCTGTTGTTGCGTTGAAAGAATTGCCGCCGTTGCTGTGGCTGTGACGACGGTGTGGAGGCTGCGCTCTGGCGCTCTTGCCGGCGCCGAAAGATTTGCCAAGTGTACATTGCTGCTGCCATAATACCGACTACTACTAATAAGTACATCACAGTGTATTGATGTACGTCATGAAATGATATATCTTCAGGCAGTGCTCTTTGTGACTTCATTTCTTCGATTTGTTTACTTATTTTTTGAAGAGAACCGTGATTGTTGCTGATATTCATTTCTAAATGCGGTACTGATATATTCAGGATATGATTTATGGGCGCTATTTCTGGCGCATAAATTGTTGATGTTGATTTCATCTGATTTTGATAATTTTTATGTGCAATGACAGTGAAATCGTCTCCTTTGATTACACAATGCTGCCCGAGAACAATGACACAGGCCGCATCAATATGTGCCGCGGTAACCTGATGCTCGCACATGATACGTAGTGCACACTGTCCGCAACAAAAATAGAGATAAGAATTAATTGTATTTAATTCTGTCCAATAATTCTTACATGCGCTAATGTTCAATAGGCATTTGTTTGTATTTTGATCTGCAACACAGAGACTTTCGTCTGATTTCAGTTCGTAAATAGCCTTCTGAGAGTGGCACAGAAGGGTGTTTTCATCATGTTGTAAACATTCCTGTAGGTTATTTTCTGTTAGTATTATACAGGCTGTATATTTGAAAGTGGGACATACTTATAAAGTGCGTTATATTCCTGATTCTCAACCCAAAGAAACAATAAACTAATGAACTTAAACTTTACAAAAAATATTTTTTAATTTTTTTTTATCGACTACTACTTGAGCACAACATTAGTTATCGAAATCCATGCACATCACTATTATTGCTCCGACGCAGCGGCGAAAAGCAAAGCACAGGTCGGGGGTGAGAACGCGGGCGCATACGCGAAATTCACTCAGTCCACGCGCGACCTTGATCTAACGAAGACACGTAAATTATTTGTCCTTCCGCTCGCCCGATCGCCGCAAAATGGGTATTTATTCTAACGTGGAATTGACTGAGATGGTGTGACTTTACGCAATAAGTGGTGATAGTGTGAGGCAAGCTATTGAAATGTTCCCAAATCGGAGTTTACGCGGAGGAGTTGAACAGTGTTTCGACACTGTTGCGTTGCGTGAGAGGATTATCTCAGCATTTTATACTGTGAGACAAAATGTGTTTGTGTTGTACAATTTAAAACAAAATTTACTATGCCGTGCTAGACTATGCATTGTGGAAAACGGTGGACATTTTGAACACTTGCTCCGTACCACGTAAGTGTAAATAAACTGTAAATAACTAAAAAATCAATCATTGTAATTAATTTGATTTCACATTTTTAATTACGCCAAAAACCTCAATTCTTATTAAATGATAACTACTTACTAAAACATTTCGATGATAGTTCAAGTAAAAAACAATTAACATAACCTAAAACGTAAATGTGAAATCATTGTTATTGTTGCTGTCTCACTCGGCGCTCGCCTGGTAGCATTCCCATTGCACTCGGAATTAAGCGTAAAGGGAATCGGTTTATTCCTATCTACACTTCAAAACACATTTGTTGATTTATTTTTTGTTCTATCACATATACTAATTTTATTTTAGTCTATGTTAAGTTGTAACATGATTTACTATGACATGTATGAATATGTCTCACTTTCAAATATACAGCCTGTATATGTATTCTTTCGTAAATTGATAGCCACATGACTGGCGATAGGTATAACACTAACTGCTGCGCTTCCAGATTTTCGTGGAATCGGTATAATTCTGTATAACTCAAACGCGTCTCTTGATATGAGCGGTATTTTGATTTCAAAAATCATAAATTGTGCTGAAAATCTTGCTTTTATTCTCAGTAGTTGATAAATTTGAATTATGCCGGTTTGAATGTTTTCTATCGGCAGGGCCAGATCTCGTGATATTTGACCGGAGATAATATATAATTCCTTTTTTAGTTGTTGCGGAGATAATAAATGAATATTGAATATCCCATGGTGAATATCTGATAGACAGTCTAGTAACGAGGCTTGCACTGTTTTTAGTTTCGTAAGCATATTGTTTGCAATGATCGTTGACAATATTAAGTCATTCATGTTTTCTACATCTTGCACTTCCTTGTTTAATTGATTGTTTGCTTCAGTAAGCTTGTTTAGATGCTGATTTATGATTTTATGTTGTTTGTTTATTGTCTCTTCTGTTCGTTTCAGTAAGTTAAATTCGGCTTCAACCACTGTTGTTTGATTTTTCCAAAGTAGTGCTAAGTGTTTTTCATTTCTTCTAGTGAGCTCAATGTCTCTTTGATACTGCTCGGCAAACTGCTCGTCCAGCACACCGAAAAGACTGCGTGTTATACTTCCGATACCATTGATAAGACCACGTCGCTTTCTTACCCGTGTTTCTATCTGTTGATTGAATAATACTTGATTGTAGAGCGTCAATTCATCAAACTCGTGACGCAATTGGAGTAGAATGATGTCACATAATGTTTTCTTGCTTGCTCTTTCGCACGTATAATCTAATTGCAGTAGATATTTCTTGAATGTTTCCGAGCCATCCCAATACGGGTTCATTTCGTGATATACAATTATTTTCCATTGATCGCGTACTAATTGCATGTTCTTGATTCGGTCAAAATAGAGAGCTCCATGTAGTCTTGTAATGTTGTGTTGACAAAAAGACGTCGGCACTATCATCATGAGGAATAGCAGTGAGACGAGCATTGATGCAAATGTAGAATGTTGTTGGCGTGGTCGTTTTACAGGCTCGCTTCGTGTTGACTTGTTGTTGATGTCACTCTGTGGCTCTTTTTGTTCGTTTTTGACAGGTAAAATTGATAGTTTTACAATAGGGCGTTTGATAGTGCCGCCCTTTGTTTTTAGCGTTACGACCCGAACGTATCCATCGCTCCCGGGATGTAACTCGATGACTCTTCCCATAGACCATTTTCCTGGTGGTAAATTGGCGTCATGAATGATAACCACGTCGTTGATTTTGATATTCTCTTTTGGAGACCTCCATTTGGATCGTGCTGACAACTGAGTAAGATAATCTGCTTTCCACCGCTGCCAGACGTCCTTGTATATTTGTTGTGTTAGTGTCCACCTTGTTCACTGATCGTTTTCTGTTTCAATAAGTAAGTAGGGGTCCGCTTGATAAGAAATGCGATGGTGTTAAATAGTCCAAATCATCTGGATCTTCTGATATAGCGCATAAGGGGCGTGAATTCAGACACGCTTCAATTTGTGACAAAAGCGTCACGAACTCCTCGTATGTTAATTTTTGCTCTCCTAATACTCTGCGTAGATGATATTTAACGCTTTTGACGGCTGCTTCCCAGAGCCCTCCCGCGCTGGGCCACGATGGAGCCTGGAAATGCCATTCGATTGCCATGTCGGACACTTCGTTGAGGAATTCGGGGTCTATTACTTGCTTCAGATCGACGAATTCTTTTTGCAGAGTATTGTTTGCTCCTAAGAAGTTCGTGCCGTTGTCGCTATGTATATGCCGCCGCGTTCCTCGTCTTGAAGCGAATCGCCTTAATGCTGCGAGAAATGCTGATGAACTCATGTCTGATACGAGCTCGAGGTGGACTGCTTTGGTTACCATGCATATAAAAACTGCGATGTAACCTTTTGTTGTTTTCACGCCACGTCCTTTGTTTGTTTTCACGTCTACGTGGCCCGTGAAATCGACGCCGGTGTGATAAAATAGACGGGACACTGTTGTTCGTGCAGCAGGTAAGTCTCCCATGATTTTATCTTGTTTTGTTGGTTTATTTTTCTTACAGGTGAGACACGTATGCAGACGTTTTTTGACCGCTCGATTACCCCCGATGATCCAGTATTTACGCCTGAGATGTGCTAATGTCAGTCGCACACCGCCATGTAACGTAACTTTATGTGCTTCATTGATTAAAAGTTCTGTTAGACGACTGTCGTGGGGTATTATTGTGGGATATTTCATATCCTCGCTAATGTGTGCGTTTCGTAACCTTCCACCTACGCGAAGGACTCCTTGCTTGTCCATGAAAGGATTTAAACTCAAAATCTTGCTTTTTGAGTCCAATTTGCTTCCTTCTCTTAGATTGCTTATTTCTGCTGTGAATGCTTCTGTCTGTATTTGCTTTATAATGCTTTGCTTTGCTTTTTCTTTTTCTTGCACTGTTAGGTATGCTTTGCTTTCTCGCTCGTGCTTGTTGCTGATAAATCGACGCACCCAAGCTAGGATTCTTATAATTTTTCTCCAGCTGCTATGTTTGTTGATAAGTTGCTTGATAATGTTGTTATCACTATCTTGTTGAGTAACAACATTTACTTGATTTGTGTTCTTTTCTTCTTCGTTAGTTTGATATTTTTCAGGTGCGCTTTGATTGTCAATGTTGTAGGAAGGCAACCATGATGGGCCTGTCCACCACAAACGGTGTTCTAGTAATTGAGAAGCTGTGATTCCTCTGCTCGCGCAATCGGCCGGGTTGTCCTCCGACTTGACGTATTGCCAGCACTCCGGGCTCATGATTCTCGTGATCTTGTTTACTCGGTGGGATACAAACGGCTTCCATCGATTTTGGTCGCCCTGTATCCAGCCTAAAACTGCCGTGGAATCCGTCCAGCCAAACACACGTGTTTTGTATTTGCCGAGACACTGCAGTACTTTGCTCATTAGTCTTGATAATAATTCTGCTCCACATAACTCTAATCGAGGTAGAGTATGTAATGTTTCTTCTTTTCAGAAACGACACGTGATTTGGCCACTACTAATACAACCTTTGATTGGTCTGTATTATTTATTTTGCAATATATGACGCATCCGTACGCTTTGATCGACGCGTCACAATAGCCGTGTAACTCGACACTAGTAGTTAGACTCGTGGCGAGCCACCGCGGTACTTTGATATTGTTTATGTTTATGATATCTGCTCTTATCTTGATCCACTCGGCGAGAATAGGTTGTGGAAGTTCGTCATCCCATTGTAAAGTTGTTTTCCAGACTTCTTGAAATAATAATTTGAGTTTTGTTGTTGTTGGTGTAAGCCAGCCGAGGGGGTCAAATATTTTCGAAATTTCTGACAAAAGTGCTCTTTTCGTCATTTTATTTTGATTTTCTTGATCAATTTTCGATTCAAAAGTGAAATTATCTTGTTTAGGGTTCCAGCGGAGGCCCAAGGTCTTCGTTGACTCCATTTGCTTGAATACAATTAGCGTCTTGCTTTTCTTGATTATTCGTGTCACCTTGCAGCAGTGATGAATGATTTGACGACCACTTTCTTAAGTTGAATCCTCCTGATTTAAGTAATTTGATAAGATCTTGTTGTAGTTGTTTTGCTTCTGCTACTGAGTGAGATCCATGAAGTAGATCGTCCATGTAAAACGACTCTTCTAATACGGTTGTTGCTGCGCTTGATTGATAATGATCTCTCTCGTCTTTAGCGAGTTGTTTTAAGGTCATCATGGCCAGGAAAGGGGCGGCCTTAGTGCCATAAGTGACCGTTGCTAGCTGATATTCACGGAGCGGTTCCGTCTTAGCATTACGCCAAATGATTTGCTGTAGTTGTTGATCATCATTGTGAACCCAAATTTGTCGAAACATTTTTTCGATGTCGGCGGTAAATGTTATTTTGTATTGCCTCCATTTCAAAATAAGTGATTGCAAATCTTGTTGTAAATTTGGGCACCTAGACATGAGGTCATTTAGACTTTTTCCTGATGAAGTCAAACTTTTTGCGTTAACAACCACGCGTAAAGCTGTAGTCGTTGACCCCTCCCGTAACACACAATGATGAGGCAAATAACATTCAAGTGTCTTGTTTCCACTGGTGGACGGTTTCATATGACCGAGCTCTAAGTACTCGTTTATGAATTGCTTATATTCTCTTGATATTTTTTCATGTTTCTCGAACTTTCTTTCCAATTGTAAAAATTGTGCTATTGCTTTTGATTTTGAGTGTCCTAATTCTTCTTCAAAGTTTGGTTTCATTGGTAATCTCACTTCATATTTGCCGTCATCTTGTCTCGTAGTTGTTTCTTGATAAAATTTTAAACATTGTTGGTCTTCCGTTGATAGGGTTGTCTCTTCCGTGATATCTTCGACTTCCCAGAATTTTTCAATTTGTTCTATGTTGTTGAGTACGACATTGCATTGTAGTGAGTTTACATTGCCGCACAATATCCACCCCAAACGTGTTTGTTGCGCAATTGGTGTTGCTTGATTTGATCTGCAGATGCCTTCTAAGATGATTTTTGAATAAACCTCGGCTCCTAGTAATATGTCTACAGGACGACTGGGTCATATTTAAAAATTGATTGCAATGGTATATTCCATGCTCTTCGCCACACACTGGGCATTTTCGATTGAATTTCTTAGCAAGTGACTGCTTCGTAACTACTTGATTACTCAGAAATGGACGCTTAAAATTGTAGTTTGATTTTTGACGCTGATATCCCGATGTTGATGGTCTGTTGTTTTGATAAAATGATGATTGAGACTGTGGGCCATCTTGCTTTCGGCGCGCAGTCTCCATTGTTGTGAATTTGCTCTCTAAGAATTCAAAAAAATCCTTCAACTCGGGTAATTTTCTTTTGTTTTTCACTGAATCCATATAGTCGTTATATGTCTGAGTGTCTAATTTCAATGATAAAAGGTGCACAATGAGTGGGTCCCATGTGTGGATATCGACGCCTAGATTTTTAACAGCGTTCAGGCACTCATTGGCTGTGTCGTGAATCTTCTTGATATGAGTCACTGATTGTTGCTTGGAATTCGGTAGATCCAAAATTGTATTAATATGAGAGTTGAATATCAGTTTCTTGTTATTATACCGATTATTCAGGATCTCCCAGCAAGTGATATAGTTTTTTAATTAATTACTGATCGATAGATGCTGAATTAGACGCTCGGACTCGCCTCTCACTTTGCTCTTGAGAAACTGCATCTTCTGAGCATCTGACATAGAAGGGTTGTTGTGGATTGCTTCGCAAAATAGGTCTTTGAATGACACCCATGCTTGATAACTTCCATTAAACACTGGGACGTCTATCTTTGGGGTAAACTTTTCACGGTGCGAGATAGACCACATCTTGCTGTTTATGGCCTTTTTAACTTGATTATAAGTGCGCTCGTTAGTATTAAATGCTTTTTCATAAATAGTGTTTATACCACCTTCCAACTCTATGTCCAGTTCCCAGTGAGCTTGATCGACTGTTTTCCAGCGTGACTCTAAATTACGCAGTGCATCTTCAAGTTCCCACTTACTGTTGATGGAGTTTAGGTCAATGCTAGACACTGTCCTAGTAAAAGCACGAAAATTACTTGCTTGCTTCCTGAAGAGGTCGTCGGTTTTACTGTTAGTACCGTGATCTTGATTGTTGCGGTTCAAATTAGGAGTACGAAACCCGCTGCTACCGGCCCCCTCTTCACCATCATCTTCGTATTCATCCGACGAGTGACTGCTTGAATCTTCTATCTCTTTCTGTTTTTTCTCCACTTTGTAGCTACTGATCAACAACTTCGTCGATAAAAAATATTGATGTACACTTGCATAAAATTCGGTGCTACAACACGGATCGGTTTTTGTTTCACTTGCTTGTAACTTGATATGATTTTGTTCAAATTCATCCCAAAGGGCACAAAGTGACTTCAAGCGCTTTGGAATGTACTTCGGCTTGCTTTTCCATTCAGCGCCGTCCTTGCTGAAATTGATGTTGATTTTCTTGATTTGCGTATAAATTTCCTTTTGTCTGTTGATGAGAGACTCCATGATAAGGGTTTTT
>NW_020653460.1:2851756-2874611 GCF_003589595.1 Hyposmocoma kahamanoa
ACCGACGTTTCGGGCCCTTTACAGGTCCCATGAGTCAACCGTGACCAAGGGACCTGCAAAGGGCCCGAAACGTCGTTTTGTTTGAAAAAACAAATATACGCGATTTAAATCCGGAAAAATAGTTTCATTTCCTATGGGTAACAATCGCGAAAACCTAAGAACTCGATATACAATAAATAGTAACTAAAAATGCAAATAGCCGGTGGAATGTTGTTTCACTGGTTTTAAAATTTTTGTTTTCACTCCAATTTTTACAAGGTGTATCGCTACAACTTGGCATTTTCACGTTTTACGAGAGATCTTGTACACATTGACGTTTCTTGTTCCGGTGCACTGGAGGGGATTTTGGAACAAAAATGTGTAGTCTGACGTGCCGTTGTCCGTACAACGACCGCCATGTAGAGATGGTTAATATAATATATAGCTCAAATTATAACGTTAAATTAAAAAAATATTATAGCAATTATAATTTGTAAGACATAAAGGTGCTAAAATTATAATGAACTTTTTTCACTTTGGATTGGATACGTTAAGAAAATTAAACCAAATGCCACCTAGAGATATTATTTTACAATATTTCAATGCCATACCATTAATCTATCCGTGCTTTACTTACGCAGCTAACAAACAAAATCCTTCTTCGTTCTGAGTTATCTCCCTTAATATTTCATAGATGGCACTATATTCTATGTGAAAATTACGGCTCTTGTCATTGGTTGAAACAAATATAACGTGAAATACTTTCACATATTATTTGTAGTATTTAACGTTTGGTGCGAAACGCCAAATAGCTGATTGGTTTATTGTTGTTAAATTTCGCGTTTGAGTACGCTAATGCTATATTTAGCACTTGCCAATTACCAAATCTCTTCTTTTTTTCTATATCTACAGGTCTGACAGGCCGAAGCAGCGGTTTCGCATATTTTATTGAGTTCTTCATATAACTTCAGTTTTGAGAGTCAAATAAATTGTCAAAAAACAGGAGAATGGCAGCTGTTGCTTTGCATGCATTAGGGAGAATGTCCTTATCTGAAAAAAAAGGGAGTTATTAAGTATGTTAAAAAAACAAGTATTTCTTTTTTATATTGACATAGAAATGGTGCAAGCAAATACAGTTTTTTTATATTATTACAAAAATAACATAATATTTATACATAAATAATATGTACTATAATTCAACGCCATAAATGTCAAGCGTATCTATTGTAAGTTACCTGCAAGGTATCCCATGCTACTTGCAACTGTCCTGCTAAATGTCTGAGTGGTAAATTTCACTTTAATTTTATTAATCCTAAGTTTTTAAGGAAGGACGCGGTTATCTGTTAATTTAGGTATAAGTCTCATACCTTTATATCCAGTATTTGCGGTAATATAAGATGGTCCCATTTGGCAATATGTTTTTTGCCTTCAGAAATATACTCCAAATCTTTGGTTAATAAATAATTTCTCATACGTTTTAACAAATGTGGAGGATCGTACAGTGGAATTACTTCTTCATTATTGAAGAGTATTATATTTTCTTTTTGCTCTTGTCCAGCTCGTAAATATGCTCCACGGGTTTCCTACAATAATAATTTTATTACTTGCCTGTTGTTCGCATCTTGATCACAAATCATGGCAACTACAATGAAACCTGCGTCTTGTAACGCCGTCACATTTTTTTAAATTTGATTTTTGATCTCCTGTCCACTTGTAGCTGCCGCTGAGAATGTATATGATAAGGGCTGTTTATAATTTTTGACTACACCCCTTTTCATATATTTGTTTCGAATATTGTGAAACTCTATTAACCAATGATCCGACTCTCCAATATCCAGATCTTTCGAAAGGATTTTTACTTACAACCGATGCTTCAAATGTAGCAATCGGGGTTGTTTAATCTCAGGGAACCATCTGATAAACCTATTGTCTATGCATCTAGGACTTTAAATTCAAGTGAGCTTAACTACAGTACTATAGAGAAGGAGCTTCTGGCTATAGTTTGGGCTACAAAGTGTTTTAGACCCTACTTGTTTGGCCGTAAATTTAAAATTTTAACAGACCTTTGTGGTCTTCACTTTGTGGTGTTGGTATCCATTGCAGTGGATAATGAATTTAAAGGAACCGAATTCTCGTCTTACGAGATGGCAATTGAAGCTAAGCGAGTATGACTTCACAATAGTCTACAAACAAGGCAAAGCCAATACTAACGCCGACGCTCTGTCGCGTATTGAAATTAATAATGACGAAATAAGCTCCATAATTGTGAACCCTACAGAAGATGCTCCCTCTCTCGATGATTCCAGAACCGTCACAGCCCCGGAAGCTGACGATTCTAGAACCATTACGGTACACACGTAAGAAGAATCCTATACTAGAGATCCCCATTACAGACGACACCTTGAATAAATTCACTAAACAATTAATTTTAAATGTTGTAGGAGATATCAAAGGACGTCCTGTTATAACAAAGCCCTTCGAAACGTACACGCCTATTTCCGTTCAACTATCGGAATCTAGCTTAGAAGAAGATGTGATTAACGCCATCAAAGAATATGTTCACCCAAAAATTAAGACAGGTTTTTTATCAACCCACCTAAAGCTATGTACGTAATAGTCCCAATTATACAAAAAAACATTTAAAAATTCGGCTATGAACCTTATGATTTCTAAATGTGAATTAGAAAATGTTAGGGAATACCTAAGGGAACAAGACATTTTCAATAAATACCATGATGGTAAAACCAACCATCGCGGCATTAACGAAACCTATCTAAAATTGTCTCATAAGTATTATTGGCCGAAAATGCGGGAGCATATAGTGAAATTTATTAACGAATGCACGGTTTGCGGTCAAGCTAAATATGATCGCAACCCCATTAAACAACAGTACCGTATAGTTCCTCCAGCGCTTAGTTGCATTCCAGTTGGTTCATTTAGATTTATTAACAATTCAAAGTGAGAAATTCTTAACTATTGTAGATGCTTTTTCCAAATATGCACAGGCCTATTACCTGAGAGACGAAACAGCTCTCAGCGTAATACAAGCGTTATTAAGATACTGCACTCATCATTTAATACCTACAACTTTAGTAACGGATAATGGCCCCGAATTTAGTAACCAACTCTGCCGAATTCACGAGATTACATAAGATACAACATCATCGTGTCGCACCTCACGCTCCTAACGAAAACGGAATCGTTGAGAGATTCCATTCAACTACTCGTATTTTAGAACATCTTGGAATCCTAAAAATTGATAAGAAATCCGAATCATTAATAAACCTAATGCCGTACGCCCTTCTGGCTTATAATAACACCATACATAGCTTCACTAAATGTAGACCGATTGAAGTGGTAACAGGTCACTTTGATCCCCGGGATCCCCTTGATATAGATCTCTCAGCACATCTATTACAACAGTATATAACTAATCACGTAGATAAGACGTGCAAAGTATATAATTTAATTCACGAATCTGGTACCTCATGTCGTAAGGAATTAACAGACTATCGAAATAGGGGTCGTGAAAATGAAGTTGAGTATTCCCCCGAGCAACAGGTTATTGTACAGAACCCACTTACGTCCCGTCAAAAACTTGCTCCTCGCTATACTAAGGATGTTGTTATGGCGGATCTACCTATTCATATATACACTAGAAAGAAACGTGGTTCTGTTGCTAAATCTTGACTAAAAAGGATACCTAAAAGCGCCCAATTGTTGCAGGATCCTCTTGGCCCTACATCTTTTCCTGCAACCAGCTCTAACGCAGGAAATAAAACTTGAGAATCTGAATGATGGATCCGGTGTATTATTACCTTCTAAATTAGGCCACACTAACATTATATCACAGGAGATAATATAGATTTAGCATCTCAAGAGATAACAAAATTACAAAATAACCTGGCCTTCATTCGAAGTTCAACCATGCATCATTCCATTATTAGTCCAGATTCAATTCGAGATCTAAACAGTAAAGTCAAGGCGTTGTATGGCGAAGGCAGTATAATAGATTTAGAAATTAGAGAATATTATGATATAATTAAGCTAGGTTCTTATTACGTAGGAAATAGTATAGTAATAGTATATAAATTTCCTATTATATTACCCCAAACCTATAATCTTTACAAATTATCTATTATACCCAATAAGAATCATGAGATCCTTACTCCGTTCATTTCTGCAGCTGCCACAAGCCCCGGCGAGTCCATAACCAGTGCTCGGGTCCGCCAGTGATACGCTTTCAGGCCTTGGCCAGGACGCCAGTCGTAGAGTGGTCTTACCGAGGAACCCATAATCTCCCCGGAACCCCTTATCTCTCGGCTCAGTAGATAGGGACAAAACACACTGGGATAGCCCCATATCTTTCTACACACTTTTAATCATAGTGACCCTCTCTACCGAAGAAATTGAAAAAAATTAGTCCGTTATTAGAATTTTGAATGCCAAAATGTCACCCATAATGGCATTACTTCTGCAAGGAGAAGTAAAAAATTGTAAAAAGATGCAAGGTCTCGGTGATATGATACGGACTCGAAAATTATAGCTTTATGACTATGCAAGCACTCACCAACATGTTACAGATTGCTAACAAGGATGTATTGCCTGCCTTGCTGGATTGATATTAAAATGTTTATTAAATAAATTTAAGATAGACGTGGGCATAAATAAACAAATATTTACCATTTAAAAAAAGAAAATTATACAAAATGAGAAGCTATCTGATAAGGGACAAATCTGCATTAGGTACATTGCAAAACAAAATTTGATACAAGAATGTCAAGACCATGCAGCTCATGGGAGGTATCCTGCTATTGCATCACATATCCTAGTGTTTTACCAGGCAATGGTATTTAACCTCTCTGCTGGGTTTGTGACCGCAGACAGTGGCGGTTCAAAAAATGTGAGCATTATTCATTCAAATACTGAAAATTAATCTTGATCATTTTATCAGCCTGTAATGTTTCCACTGATTGGATACAGCCTTTAGTGCAAATCCGTTGCAAATTGGTGTATAGGCACATGTCTCTCCAATTTTGTATTCCTATATAAATGCTAGTTTCCTTCCTATTTTATTCTCCATTTCCATAATATCAGTATAGGCACGCAATATTTATCTTTAAATTTAATTTCAGGTCCTTTTAAATTGCGGGATTGAACATTTCTGGAACAGTTTGTGATATGGGTAAATAATTGGCGTAAATAAAAGAGACTTATGTATTTTGCGAGCAACTGTACAGCAGCCGATCATAATAGTTGGCAGCCAAGAAGTGGTTACACTCTTCGACATCTCCTGAAATGTTTCAGAATGTTGTTTCTTAAGCATAATAAGCAATTTAATTTTTTACTGAATTGATATTCTATTATTTTTATTTGCGATTACTCCACTAGTTTGTTAATTGTATTTATGTTGTATTAATAATTATATACAATAAAGAAAATCAAACAAATATAAAATCAGATGTTAAAACTGGAATTGGTAAGCAGTTTTATTGAATTTCACATTTTATTATGATATTAACTGAATTCGCGTGGTTTCACTTGTGCTGAATCCATACAACGAAAATTCATTAAAACTTCAAACTTTTTGACATCTTTTTGCTTGTATATATAAATATCTCTGAACTCAAGTCTATTTATATGTTGTATCGAATATTTTTGGAAATTTTGTAATAAATAGAGATTATCATCTCTAAAAAAATTCTCACGCATACTTGAACCACAATATTTACCTCTCATTTGACCATGTTTATGTTTCAGGAATTGCTAAATGGGGCTACGTCACAATGTTTTGCGGCTTGGATAATACCAATCCAAAGTTTGTATTTGCACCATATCTGGGACAAGAACATTTGAATCCTAATACTGAGTACAAGATGAAGGTGAAACTCGCGGCACGAGTGTTAAGTCGTTCTGTTGCAGATGGGATGTACGCGAAAATATTACAAGGTACGATACTAACCTACATACATTGACTTTATTTTTTTATCTGAAACTTTCGGCAGACGTGAAAACCCTTCGAATGGTCTATCAAACGCTACGCCAGTCTATAATCACCTACTGTTTGCCAATTTGGCAAGGGACCTGCAAAACAATAGGAAATGAAACTATTTTTCCGGATTTAAATCGCGTATATTTGTTTTTTCAAACAAACCGACGTTACGGGCCCTTTACAGGTCCCATGGTCACGGTTGACTGAGGTGGTACAGTCTTCAACCAGTTATGTCTAGTATTAATGCAAACCACTCAATTTTTTCACTATAGTTACAATAGTTATTAATTAAATACCTTATTTTTAATTTTACAAAGAAAACATTCCAATTTACGCTACATTAAGTTTTACAAATTATTTTATTGAATGAATTTTTTTTATTAAGTTTTTATTAATTTATTATTAATTATTAATAGAAATTAGAATAAATTATAACATATTAATTAGTACTGCAGTCTCATGTCTGTTTGGGATTTTTCATTAGAGGAAATACTGGATCCCAAACTGGTGGTACGGAGAAACCATCTTCCCTGTTGAAATTAGGATGTTTTTAATTTCAATGGCCTCTCGCAGCATCCTGGGCAGATAACGGACTTCTTTTGCAAGGACCTGGGGTTTGTCAAACTTCATTGAATGTGTAGGTTTATCCATGACATGCTCGCAGACTGCAGACTTGTTTCAAACACCGTCGCGTAAACGTGTACCTTGTCGAACAGCATTTAGTAGTCATCAATTCTATACTCTGAGCTCATTTCTTTATAACAAAATTCATACATACATACATAAGCTTACGCCCTAGTCTCATAGGAGGAGTAGGCAGAGACTATGGAACGCCACTTTACTCTACCCTGACACAACTCTCTAGCCTTACATACATCACAAAATTCATTAAAAATTCAATACATATATACCTTACGTGCATTTGAGATCAAAAATAAATTATTTAAGTGGCTACAAACACAAAGTTATGTTGAGACCGAAAAAATTAAAAAATATATAATTATACTGTTTAACGCGTTCCCCTTACTTAGCATTAGTATTTGTGTGTATCAGTGTTTGCATAAAGCAGAATAAATAAATAAATAGAATAAATAAAGATTCCCATTGTAAAACTGCACAAACTATGTGTATACCTATACTTACATTGCATTTACACTATTCTACTATTCTATACATGTCTGCATAACCGGTAGCAAAATCTTTATAAGCTATTTTACTAGCGGAGGATCGTCATCAGCTCTCAAAGTACATGGGAACTGATTGATAGCCTGTGCATTGTTTTTTTGTCAGTATATGTACAATCATAATTTGTATGTATTTTGTCACCCATGGCATTACTGTTGTACTGAATTAATTATTATTATTATTACTATTATTATTTACTTTTTGTAGAAATATAAACAACAACAAACTACTAGGTATGGTTGTATGCACCTGTATCTTCATGCTCCCATGTACCGCTGCAAAACCATCATCATTAATCATGAAATCATCAAATAGGATTCTGTTTTTTATACTACACATTGCCTTTGACAAATTTCAGGAGAACTGCCTGCAGATGCGGCGACTACAGACGATTTAATATCCAGTATGGACAAATTATTCGAGTTCGTAAACGCATCCACCGTCGACCTAACAAACAAATTTAAAAAATAATACGCCACATATCGATCATGCCAATTTTATTTGTCGCATTGAGTACGACTTTTCACATCGGCACAAATCTGGAGATCGTACCTGAGCCACCGCGCGATAATTGGATTGGTGGAAATCAATGAAAAACATTTAAATATTATCTTGTGTTTATTTTTTTCATATTTGTTATTGTATCTTAATTAATATGTGTAATAAGTAATGGTCGGAATTGAAGGAGTCAATTTACCTAAATTATGAACGTTTTCTTAATATGTACATACTACTTTCGCCATCAATGAGTACAAAATTTATTTTATTTACTGTTTATTTTCTAAACATTCCAAGATATAAGTTGTCTCTTGTTTATATTTTAAATAGCTAAAGTATTTAAATACGTAAGCATCTATAATAACACAACTACAATATTATTATATGAGACTATGATTTGTAGCAAATACTTAATAGGAAATAATAAGCTGTCGCTAATGTTCTCAAATTTAAATAAATAACCCGCATATTCTAATATTATCAGTTCCGAGAAGTCCCGGAGACGGGAAGGGAATGTCCGCATTATTCTTTAGTTTAGCTAAATTAACTCCCTCAATTCCAATCACTATCAATAAGTATCATTTGCTTTTGTCGATTTTCGCAAACAACATACCTCCTTATCAATACACCATGTATTATTAAGTTATTACTTAGTTTAAATATCAATGATTTAATCTCTCAACTCCGATCACTAGTAATAAATATCAACGCAGTACATATTTAGATGCAAATGGGGGTTTTATACCAATACTTTTTACTACACAAAATTGCGCCAAATCTGCAAATGTCAGCAAAATCTCAGAAATTGTGAATATTTAAAGTTTTTTAACATTTCTCATATAAAGTCAAATAACATTAAGTGCATGTATTTCAAATTTGAGTAATGTGTCTTTTCTGTATAAATAATTGAATATGAAAAATACACTAAACAACACACATAATTATTATAGTTATCTAAATTGTAATATTAATTTTTACTCAATCGAAAAATTGAACTTTAGTAAATTTATCCCATATCATTTTTAAATTTAGCTATCTAATTTTTTGGCTTGCCGACTTTCTCACAGAATATTTACTTACCATTACTTACTTACCAATACACCTGTATTATTAAGTTATTACTTCAATAAGTTTAAATATCAATGATTTAATCTCTCAACTACGATCACTAGTAATAAGTATCTACGCAGGACATATTCAGATGCAAATAGGGGTTTACACCAGTACTTATTTACTACACAAAATTGCGTTAAATCTGCAAATGTCAGCAAAATCTTGGAAATTGCGAATTTTTAATATTGCTCATGTAATGTCAAATAACATTAAGTGCATGTATTTCAAATTTGAGTAATGTGTCTTTCCTGTAAATAATTGAATATCAAAAATACACTGTGCTCTCCTGTAAACATTATAATTTGCAAATTATTATAGTTATTGCAATCAAGGAATCCTCGTTATCTAAATTGTAATATTCATTTTTACTCAATCCAAAAATTTTACTTTAATAAATATTTCCCATGTCACTTTTAATTTTGCTACCTAATTTTTTTGGCTTGCTGATTTTTTCAAAGCGTATATACCTCCTTACCAATACACCTGTATTCTTAAGTTAGTTTAAATTATTGATTTAGTACGTTTGATTATTTTGATTGAATGTGTTAATAAAAACCACTTTTTATGTAAATGTCTTTATATTTTGCGCTATATATTTGACCTTTATTTTGTATGTTTCTGATATAGAAACATTAAAATAAAGATCAAATAAGGAAACCCATATATTTTAAATATGTGTAGTGTATGTACCCCTATTTCATCCTTATGTTTTATAACTAGCTAAAATAATTTGAAAATCCCGCGCTAGGTGGTTTGAATTTGTTTGAAAATTCCCGCCTTTATGAAAATGTATATTCGCGCTGCCTATTATTTAACCCCCTTACTATCAAGTGTTTACAATTACGGTTCCGTATTTTTTGTATGAAGTCGGTTTTCTTCTCCTTGTGAGTATAGTGTTCTGTGTTTGGCGGTATCTAGAATTAGTTCATTTTTTTTCTTGGATTTTGGTCGTTAGCGTTTCAGTCTCTTACAACGTTTTTGACTTTTGTAAAATACAAGTAAGTAGGATATTAACGGAATCACTACACTTATCAATGAAAAATAAAAGCGTAAAAACGTGCGTTTCGCTTTGGCTTGTGTTGAGAATCCAGCATCAACGTCTCCAGGCCATCGAAGGGTGAGGCGTCGCCGCCGCGGGGGACGGGCGTCCAATGAGCACCCCACCACAGTTTATTCAAAATTAGAAATTCGCTTCCACGGTCGCCGATAGTGCACACGCATTTTTTTTGTAATATTTTTTAACTAATTATATCGTAGTCAAATATTGTATTACGTTCTATATTTTCATCCTTCAACCAAGTTCATAACGCCATAGTATTGAGCTTGGATTGCCGAAGTAAAATGAATTGGATGCGTCTTTTTAGCTCTTATTGAATGGACATAACTTTTTCTGACCAGCGTCGATAATTAGTGTTGACTTTCTTAAGTAAATGTCTCTTGGAAATTTTAATATTAGCCAAAAAACCTTAACGACAACTAAAAAAACGGTTTCTTACAAGATGTTGCTACAAAGCAGAACAATGTCACAACTTTCCAACACATGGACTGGTGGCGGTCATAACACCAAGGAGTGACGTCACCAAATCAGTGACCAAAAAGTCAGGAGTTTGTAGAAAATTGAATATTCTTTGTAGGCCGTTAATACGCCCAGCTCTTCGGTGGAGAATTTCAGGGAGAAGATTGTCGTCATCGGGTTCATCTACACTGGAGCAATAAACAGTCGGCGTGCGTCTGGTTTTCGGATGAATCTCGATTCCGATTTCATCTCAATACCCGGAGAGAGCATGAGTAGTCGGCTACTACGGCTATAAAACAGAGTTTCTAGCCGTAGTAGCCGATTCCAACATACCCAGAAATGTTTCCCATTCTAAGATAGATTATTTTAGAAACATCTGCACCATTCTATGGCTGAAACAGAATAAAATATTGCGTTAAAATTAACATTTCAATACAAATAATTGTATGTAGGTACAATAATACCTTAATAAATCATAAAGTAGCAACAAAATTGTTCATGGCAAAAATGCCAATAAATAATATAAGGTGTGAAAATACGTAATTTTAGAATGAAAATACGTTATTTAAGACTTTTGTTGTTTTTTATTTAATTTATAAAATTACAAACACTATTTTATTTATAAAGTAACAAAAGAAAGCGCTAGCGTAATTAGCAGTCCGATGCAAAATTCAGAAGCGGGGATGGGAGTTTTCGGGAGGAGACATAGGATCTCAAAAGTGTCAGATAGAGTACAACCGAAACTGAAGTAAAAGTTGTATTTAGTTGTGTATAAAAAAATTATCAACATCCAGTATTAATTATTGCGAGATTAATAAGATAAACCTTTTAATATAAAGTAGATTTCTAGGAAAACCCTCTATAAAGCTCCAAAATAACAGTTAGCTGATAGTTTGAAGTTCATTTGAAAATTGAGAAATTTATAGTAACGTTTTAGGTAATTGTAGTTTAATTTTGTGTTTTATGCAGTATCCAGCTGTTCATTGATGATGATTTGAATTCGAATACTATAGAGTGGCCCAATAGGATATCCACATACTTTTACAAAATAACGAATTACAAGAGCACAATTACATTGCTTAACATCTACACAATCTCAATTGATAATTGAACAACAGTGGATGGTAGTAACGTTGTAAATCAAAGTAGGTTACCTTCTGTAATAGGTCAGCTGTTAAAGAATAGGTAAGGTAATAAGTAGGTTTTTAGCAGCAGTAGAGCTCCTTGAGAAAGAATTCGTCCAGGGAAGTACTGCCACCTTACCTATTTCTGCCGCCAAGCAGTAATGTTAGCGTTACTGCGTTCCTGTTTTGAAGGGTAAGGGTGCTAGGGAAATTACAGGCACTTAGGACTTGTCAACTTATGTCTCAGGGTGACAAGCGCAGTGGCGGTGCCCCTTAGATCTTTGCAATTTAAAGCTCTGAGTGGCACTGCAACTATTATGGATAGACATGTAGCTTACCATTCGGCGCACGACTTGTTCTTCCCGTCACTTGATATTATATAAAAAAAGTTTTTATAACAATAAAGAACAAAACTAGCTATGCTTTAGATTTGTCTAGCGGCAGGCAATATCTTTGGCAACTGTGATAATTGTGGTGTTGGATAGCCCGCTCGATAAACACCACGATACTTTCGGTTTCAGGCTTCGATAGTCTACAGAAAACATGAACTTGGGTCTCTAACGGACTATCTTGTTAAATACTTCCAATTTACAACACTCTGTGACACAAAATGGAGAGCGAGACTGATTACTATATAATTGATATTATATAAATAAATAAAATAAAAAGTCTTTATTCATCAACACAAAACATACAACAGTTAAAATCAAATAATTGTTTAAAACTGTGTTGAAGAAAAGGTAAAACCCTCAAGCTTATTAAAGGTTTTTAGGCTTCACCTGGCAAGTGTTCCCCGCTGGAGACGTGTATCGTAGCTTGTAGAGACCATGTAGAGACGGGTATCTTTTCGATTAAAGTTGTAAAAAGTAGCTTATTCACTTACTATGTAAATAATAATGATTAAATTTTGAAAAAATTTTAAACTTCCAATGGTATGCGTATCATATACCGATCATACTGCTAAGTGTGTAAATAGTATTTTACTGTGTATATAGAATAGAAAAGGCAGAGAACGGGATTTAACGGAAATTAGAGTTTTTTATCGTTTCTTTAAATACTGGGTGCTTACCACAACCTTTTAAAATATTACTTTAATAATTAAATAAAATAATGTACCTTAAAAAGTCAATGTACCTTACATTAAATAAAATTAATATTTTATTTAATGTAAGGTACATTGACTTTTCGTACCATGACGCGCTTAAAGTAAGCTTATTATAATGTTAAAACCATGTTAAAACTATGATGTTTTACTGGCAGCTTTGCGACTATTCATTCACTCAGTTCGTACTATGACGCGACTTTAACATTAACGTAATATTGTTTTTATCAAATTTAGCAATCTTAAAATAGTTACGGATGCAATGGAAACAATATTATTTTGTCTTATTGTCTTAATATTTATTAGTAATCATTAAAAGTTGAGCTTATTTATTTACATATGTCTTTTCAATGTTTTGTTTATTTTTTTATTTAATAGCACATAGGAAATAATTTGTCGTTAAATAAAAATATGCGATGTTTATTTCGTAAAATTATGACAGCGACATTTATATGCTCCTTGGCGACACTAACAGTTGACACTAGGCTATAATTCCGAATTCACAACGTGACAATGAAGACTCAGCTTGTTTTATTTATTTTTCTTCATGAAAATGCGGAAAAGTAATTGAAAACAACGTAATTTTAATAGTTTTCTTTTTTTAACAGTTATAATTCTCTGAATGTAAATAACATTAAGTACTTAAACATTATACTACGATAAGACGATTCGGAACATCAAAAAAGAAAGAGATGGCATTATATAGTTCATAAAACGTTATTTCTTTCCTATTTGTAGTAAGGATAGATAATATTGAGAAATCGTTCGTTCTTTCCATTGACTTACAATTATATGGACGTCGGGTCCGCGCTAAAAAGTGTCCGCACTTGTAAGGCGCTAAAATCGTATACAGAGCGCGACACTCCGCTTTAGTCTTCATTTGTTCTACGGACAGCGCGATACTGCGATGACATAACAATTTAAATTTCGAATAAGTTGACTTGGGACATTTTTTTCGTGGTTTTTGTATTAGACCCGTCGTCCATTTATTTGTAAGTCAATGGTTCTTTCAATCATTTTATAATAATAATAATATACGTTCATTTTCTCCACAAACATAACTGTTATACGTGCACAAAATTAGAAGCATATAATAAAAATTTTTGTTCTACATTATGTTTGTTTGTTATGTAAGAGACTGGAACCTAAACTAAGCGTCAGCTTGTAATATAGGAGGTCTCTCTCCTAGTAAGGATAGATAATATTGGGAAATCGTTCGTTCTTTCAATCACTTTATATGGCAATAATACATTACTTGGTTGACAGGTTTGTCATGGTACCAATATGAGTAATATTATGATTAGCTTACTTTAAGCTTACATTGAAATAAGATTGTGTTTGGAAAGGTTATGGTAGGCCCCCTGGTATAAACATTAAATGAGGAAGGCAGGTGCATTTTCAGAAGAGTATTGATATCTACGGAAGATAATGTACGTACAATTAGTAGATGCGTCGCTGAGATCGTTGGTACAGAAAGTCGAAGGTGCCGATGATGGCGATGGCGCCAACGTGAACGTATCAGAGCTACTGCGATGCGGCTTTTTTGGTGGTACCTTTTGTCTACCGCCGTCTGAAAGCTGTTAACAAAATAAAAGAAAACAACAATTCAAATGACATGTAAAACAGTACAGCTAGCAAGTTATAAATGATAATTTCCGAAAGTGGTTCAAACCTCCCCCCAGAGGGTGTTGAAAAGGGGTAGGGGCCTCGGAAGCATTGAATTGAAAAAAAAAATTATCTGCATAAATTTACTACATCATTAGACTTTTCCCATTCTGATTTTTTGTGTTAAGTTAATATAAAAAACACGTGTTTTTAATAATATTTTGTGGTGGTAGGCGTTGAATTTCTTTTATCTTGCCTAAGTGGGCGGTGAGCCAAAAAGTTTGGGATCCCGTGCTATATATAAACTATGACTGACAAACCGAGAAGAGATCCTTCAAAGACTACTTGATAGTGATGAAGTGATATTTTTATCTGTGAATTCGGGAGTATTTCGATTTTATTTATTGAATATCATGATGTTTTAGTACCATGATTTTACATATTTTTTGTCAAAATACTGTTATTATTGATACAAAGATCGAAGACAAATTCCTTCGATCTGTCTGGATTCCAACCGGGGTCACCGTTCCTAACCCTGGTGAGAATAAATACTGGTTCCAATCCAGTATTTTTTTATGATACGGAGTGACGGGACAAACTAGTCGTGTCCTGGTGGTAACCGACACACCTGTCCATAGCAATTGCAGTGCCAATTTTGATTGGAGAGCTTTAAATCCTAAATATCTGAGAGTCACTGTCACTATGCCCGTCCCCGGAAACATGAGTTGACAAGTCACTTGTGCCTGCCGGTAATTTCCCACCATGCTCACGTTACTGGTTGGCGGGAGAAATAGGTAAGGTACTTCCCTGGATGAACTTTTTTAACAGAAGGTCTACTACTGCTATTAAAGTCAGATTGAAAGAATTTACATTTGTATTTTTTTATTGAATATCAATTCAATAAAAAAATTAAATACCATGAATAGCGACATCTCAAGCCGGGACTGGTAGATGTAAAGGTATCTAACTGGGTGACGAAATACTTTCATAGATCTCCCATAGATCGCGTTAGGGCTAAAAAAAGTCGTCAAAAAACAAAATACAAAGATACTACAACAAGCACTTAGAAAAATTCGTGAGGACCGCTGGTTCGTTCCGTGGCTTAGTTGGCATAGCGTCTGGCACGGTTTGCTAGAAGACGTCGATTCGAATCCGGCCGGATCGAAGGAATTTTTTCCAAGTGTTCGAATGTTGATTGAATTTTCGATTTTGTCTTCCAAAACAATGAAATGGTCCTTACATGCGTGTGCGTGCGTGGGTGCGTGCGTGCGCGCGTGCGTGCGTGCGCGCGTGCATGCGTGCGTGCGTGCGTGTCTGTCTGTGTGTGTGTGTGCGTGGGTGCGTGTGTGTTCGCGCGTGTGTGTGTGCGTGTGTGTGTGTGTTTGTGTGTATATGTAATGTGACTTATGCATTTGAGTATTAGAGTAACAAAGTACAAATCTATCGTTTTGGAGAACAGTCGGTTAACGTTTATTCATAAAGAGCAACCCCTACAATTTCCTACTCATTCATCTCAGGGGAGTCTGCCTTAACAAATGAGTTTAATAAGTGTGATGATTTTAAGTATAATTTGAAATAATGAGTATATGAGTTTAAGTTTGAAAACGTTACTATGCCGTCAACTTTCAATTTGTCATCTTCAGACAAGTTCTCCATATACCTTTCGAGCTACACGTTACAAGTCAACGCCCATTGACGGATGAACAAAATATGATTAGGAATCGCCAACCACCCCGGATTCTCCCAAACCAATTCGAAATAATATGTCAATTTCAGCAATCGATGTACGGAGCGCTGTTGTTGAGTGGCACTTGAGTGGCCAACCTTGAGTGGTTTAGCTATAAACTTTCTCCGATGCGCAAAGTATTCAATTTGGCTTGCCTGGCAAGCCTTTGTTGTATTTAACTTTCTGAAGGTTTTCCCGAGCGATCGCAGGGAGTGAGTTGTACTATTGTACAAACTAACTTAATAAGAAGCTCGGTAATTTAAGAGGTAAATATAAGACATTGTATTCGTGTACGGTCTGAGATGCGACGGATACGTAAGTATATGTATATGAGCTTTTACGGTTACAAATTTTAAAAACATGAAACTTATTTTTAAAAAAAATTAACAATACAAATCAAGTTCTTAGGTTTTCGCGATTGTTACACATAGGAAATGAAACTATTTTTTGGGATCTAAATTGCGTATATTTGTTTTTTTCAAACAAACAGGTTGGTTTGTTTGAAAAAACAAATATACGCAATTTAGGTTCCAAAAAATAGTTTCATTTCCTATGGATAACATAGAGTTATAAAAAATACTTATTCAAAATCCATGTTTTCAAAAATGGTACCTGTTTAGGCCCTCCGGATAGCAGCCACGGGTGGCGGAGCGCCTCTGCGGCTGTCAGTCGTTTGCAACTCCCCTCCGAATGGATGACGACGAGAAGTGATTCAATAAAATCCCTAGCTTCTCTTGACAGTTTTGCAAAACCGTGATTAATATTCAAATTTGAGTTTTCATCATTCTCCATATCTGTACCGTATGTGTCAGCTTTATGCGGCAGACGCCGAGACAACCTGCGCAAAATTGTATTATTTATGCATGTGTTAATAAGTATTATCTACTTATTTTTTGTAATGAAATTGTTTAATAGCCCATTTTAACCTAAACTTGTCCTAGGGATACAAGGTGTTCTTAACGATTTGGATAACCTTAGAATCGGTATTAAAAAAATTAACAAAATCGTTAGGGACACCATGTATCTCTAGAACGCGTGACAGGTTAATAAATAAAAACACGACACGTATTATTTATTTCTCAACATTCAACATCATCACCATGCTGCATTTTTTCGCCTTTGAATCCACACCGAGCTTGCGTCGAATTTTATCAAAAATGGATTTTCAAGTGCTGGATTATCTTTCAGCTTGAGCCATCAAGTAATACCATAAAGCTTGAATTCTTATTTTTGCATTACATTTACATTACAGTTGATGTTGTCTCTTAAAAATGATTATGAAAGTACCTTTTATTTTGAATTATAATCTGGAAAAAAGATGTACGCATAAATTATTGTGGATATTAATAGTTTTCTAGCTACTCGACTATAACGTATGAGATTTTCGTAGTAGACATAGACTCCAGTGACTGTTGTAATCAGCTATAATATAAAATATTTCCTATCTTTTCACTGTAAATCCAAACAAAACTAAAACATGTCTTTTCTCGTCAAATATCTTTTTCACAATGGCGGTCGCCCGTCAACGTTAATACCTGTTTTATTTCTTATTTCGACAAATCATAATTCTTAATAAAAAAAAGTAATTTTTATAAAAAAAACTATACAGATTGAAGAATTAATTATATTTTTTCCTTGCTGGACGAAAAAAAAATTTCACAACAATAGACATCCGAAATTGATACAAAAGCAAGAAAAATATTTCATTGCACGTATCATTAAGCAGTCCTCGGCTAACACTTTAAATTACATTTATTTATTAAAACTCACCATGTTGTTGTACCATGATATTCATATATTTTTGTGAAAATACTTCACTAATTGAGTACTATGGATACAAAGGTCAATAACACAAAGAAAATCTCATAACTACTCTCACAACTAAGTTAGGTACAGAACCATTCAGCAGGCCTTACCAATTTCTCTATGTTTGTTACAGATCTTTGTATTGATATTTTTGCCGTTAAAGTCACTTTAAATTTTGTATCAACAATATCGCAAAACGGAATCGCCTTTTTCCCAATAGTTCCTGCTTCAAAAAGACGATCCAGTGTTTTTTATCATCGATCCATATCAATAAATAATCCTTGTTATTTTGTTCTCTATCTTTACAAGAACATCACGTACCAAAATTTTGAAGTTTTCGCGGTATTTTTTTTTCCAACCACTTATACAACAAACGCAACAAAACTCCACGATTAGCGGTCTTTGGCAATCAAGAGCGTCTTTAGAGCGATTTACGCTACGTCACGTCAATAAAACGGTCCATATACCTTAGAGGATGGAAAAAAATAAGCCATACGCAATACGCAGGATAATAATATGACGTCACCATCTATACGGAAAAGGCACGGAACTTTTTTTTATTAAATTTCCGCAGCACATCAATCTCTGTAAACCTGTAAGTTTATTTACTTTGATGACTTATTATGATAAATTATACCGCACAAACCGTATTTATTGGCTGTTTGAGATTGTCTAGGTCACTCGAAGTAATAGGTAGGTACTTTTTACTCGCTAGGGATTGAGGGATTCACTTGGCAGTATGGCTAGAGGCCTTAGGCTGTCCCGGAGGACGAAAAATTTCACTGAGTGATGTTCTTTGACCTTAGACTATGAAAACTAAAGGACATGTTATGTTCACATATATGTACCTATAAATCAGACGTTATATGTATATGATGCATTTCGACGTTGAAAACATAAACATGTTATTGTCTTTGTTTAACTATTGCGTGCCTTCTTAAGCCAAAAGAGATTGTATTACATTGGTCTGTATCAAACACGGGAATCGAAAATAAGTGACGTCATCTTAAATGCCAACCGTGTCCATTTCGCAGTACATGAGGTACATGATACGGTTGTCAAAGGGAAGTACATCAAATGTCAAAATAAATTTTTTCCAAGTATTTTATTGAATTATTCGCATCATCATCATCATCAGCCTATCGCAGTCCACTGCTGGACATAGGCCTCCCCCAATTATTCGCATGTATTGTAATAAAATGGACAAAAATATTGCTAGTGAGAACCATTAAGTATTAATAAAAATTCGTCGCTGCAGCATTACGGGATGTGGCATTTGAAAAGCGAAGATCGATCGAATGTAACATTCAACAGGCACGTGTTATTTTTCTGTCCATAAATCACACAAAAGCCCGAATATCTCATGTAATTAGACACATTTAAGTAGTTATTCATAAATCTTGCTAAATTTTTCTTTGGTTTCTTCAGATTGCCTGTTTGTTTGTATATTTCAATGATTATTGTTAACGATTATTTTGAGATAGTGTTGATCTTGGAAGCCTACACATTATCGATATTCTGTTATTAAAATAATTCACTACGAGGTTTTTATTATTTTATTATTATTATTTTTACTATTTCAAGTTTACCTACAAATCAAAAAAGAAAAAAGAATGGTTGGAAATCATGTTGCCGTATAATAGTGCCGAATATAAACATTGAATCAAAGACCATTTTCATTTATTCGCTTCATTTTGAAGAATCAAATTTTAATATAACTTTGAATGTAACTAAGATTACATGACAATGCAATTCCATCATTAGGTTTATTGGTAAATAATTTTATATTTAATTTAGATTAAGCAAGACTCATTTACTAGGCAATTATCCACTCGTTTCTGATTTTTTCCCACTGACAACTCTAACTACTAAAAATTCTTATTTTATAAAGCCAGCTTTACAATGACCATGTTGGTCTAACGTTGCCGTGTGAAGGATACCAACGTATAGACAGCCTATTTGCCTTGCCATCGTTCGGTGTCACTCGCCTAGCTGACTGAGTGAAGGCGAGCACTAACGTGAATAGAGCTCGTTTGACGTGACTTGTCAGAACTCACAGTCACTCGTGACTACTTGTCTCAATTCGGAGAAGTGTCGATTTTTCTGCACAAACCAAAGGCGCTCGGCCAATAGTAGTCAATTGACACTGTGTAATCAGACATTTGCATGCTATTTAATATATGCGACACATGTTTATACTAACACTATCTCTTGTTACATCTCCTTTTATATTATTATTGATAATATTACTAGTTTCATTTATTTCCAAAATAAAATGGAAGTATTAAAGAGCCACTTAAATCAGTCACTGATATTAATTCTATACCAATGCATAAATATAAAAAGTTTCACTATTTGGAATTTGTTTAAAAATTTGTCTATGAAAATATGAATCTTGAGGTTGGAAATGTATAGGATTTATATTTCAAAGTTTTCTTTTTTTATATACTCTCAAATTATAAATATTATTTTTTTCTGTGTAAATTCACTTTTCGTAATATTTGAGCATTTGTAAACGCAAAACAATAAATTCAAAATTCATGTGACATTCCCGAATATTCCCATATAACCTAAAATATTTCCAAATGGAATATTGATTTACTTTATTGAAATGTTTGCATGATGATAATGACTTATCGATAGATTATGGTACGGTACTAAGGAAATCCGCCATTTGTTCGTTCAATTTTTGTTTAGGTATGCACGTTCATTTCGTAGTTAGGGCAGCTCCTTTCTTTATTTTTTTTCCATTCTCTAAGCCTTTGAAGTACTTTTAGAGCATGATAGTGAAAAATCATAAATCACTTTTTACATTAGACTATTTTCCCATCCTCTAAGCTTTTTACATGTTAATAAAAGCTTTCCAATGTCAGATTTGAACCAGAATGACTCGTTGTTAAACGTATCAATTTCTTGATATTGATTAATAAATTGGATACAAGATACAAGCCCGTACAAGGAAATTATTTTTAGAATAATTGGTGTGGTATGTATCATTTTCCTGGTGTGGCTATCATCATATCTATTTTGATTAACTCATTCCAGGACGCAGTAATGCTCTCATTACAACTTGGTGACAGAAATAGGTATGGTATCACATCATTTAATTAAAAACCTTGGCATTCAAATATGAAAAAAGGGCAACATGAAAACGGAACTTTGTTATTCGACTAGGATTTCATGTTTTAAAACGTGCATTGTAAAATGTTGGCAAGCGGTTGTATCCACGGGCACGTCCGCACGAACGTCGAATGAAATTTCATTCACCGCCACACGCGCGCAATTAAATTTTTCTACAAACCTCTATGGAATTGTTGCACTTTGGCAACGGGTTGTGCTTTCGAAACAAAAAATTATCGAAAGAGAATCGCTCTATGAATATTTAGTGTGAAGCGGTTCATAGGATCTCGTTTGTTTTTCTTTTCTTTTTTTTTTGTTAAAAAATAAGTGCGCATTTCACCTTTATCTCACCTGATTGAAAGTGACCATGAGGTCGACGATGGAGCGTGCATACCTAAATAATACCTATTCACTCTCGCCTTGAAAAGGCCCTAGTTATACCATTCAGGGAACAAGTCTGCAGGCAGGGAATCCACTCCTTCCATAGCCGTTCGCCATATAAATGTAGAATCGAAGACAAATATAATTTTGATGACACAGGAGCATGTTGTACATAATATTAATGTATTAATTTGAAAGTAATTAATGCTTTATTCTTAATATTTAAAATAATAATATTCATGTGAATAAAGTGATAGTAAAAACATCATGATATTCAATTAAATAAATATTGTAATTATCAAAATCAAAATCAAAAATCAAAATAATCTTTGTTTCATAGATAAGCATTATTACACTTTAAATAGTCACATTTTGGTTAAACTCTACCGCTCATTCGTAAGGTAGATTCCCCTGAGAAGAATAAGCTAGAAACTCTAGTAAGTAATTAATATGGCGACATCTCTCGTCAGCTTTTGGTAGCTATTAAAGTACCTGCCTGTGGGAAGAAACACTCATAAGTCTCTCACCAAAAAAACCGTTTAAACCCAGTATAAACCTGCAACAAGCACATAAAGAAATTCTTGATCAAGAGCGGTGGCCCCGGCGTGGCAACAGGCACTGCTTCGAGTGCAGTCAGGCCAAAGAATTTTTCTTTGTGTTCTTCGATCTTTCTATCAATAATAATTTCAAATAATATTTGTACATATTATGTTCGTAAGCTTTCTTGATTGCTATACACAGGGAACGAAACAATTTTACTTTGTATGTATATATAAATATACGATATTTATTTACATTTTTTTAAATCTGAGTACTAAAATAATCACCGTAAATTTAGCGAGTTGTTAGATTCCTGCGATAACTACACGTCGGAAAATGAAATTGTTTTTTTCTGATCAAAAATCGCCTATATTTAGTTTTAAAAATCTCGATACGAAACGTTTGTTTCAAAAACAAATATATGCAATCTGAAAAAAAAAAGTTTTTTTTAAACCTAGTAACGGGACGAACAAGTCTTGCGCCTGATGATAAGCTACACGCCTGTCCATAATAGTTGCAGTGCCACTCAGAGCTTTAAATCGCAAAGAATTGCGGGGCGCCGCCACTGCGCCTGTCACCCTGAGATATAAGTTCACAAGTCACACATTTCACCGGCACCTTTATGCTATGTTCACATTACCGGTTGGTGGCAGAAATATGTAAGGTGGCAGTACTTCCCTGGAAGAACTCTTTCACAAGGAGCTCTACTGCTACTATACTCCCAAGTACTATACTCAATACGACATTAGTCTTAATTCCCTAATGGAATTAAGGCACACATAGAATAGAGAAGTACCCTACCATAAGGTCAAGGGATTTTCTCACGAAATCGGCCTACAATAGTGCTGGCTTAAGATTTTGTTGGTCTCCACCCGCCAACATAACATGATTGGTGAAATAATTATGTACAAGTTATTAATGCCCGATGGCTTAGTACTAATGTACTAAATATTATACAGTATATTGTACTGTATAAAGTATTTTTACGACGTTAAAACCTTGTTTAAGGTCGAAATAAAGTAAAATGTAAGAGTACATTTATATGTATAGACGCCTATATGTGGTCTATAAAGAATGAAAGCTAGAAGTTAAAAGGTACGTTAATATTATATAATATAATGTGGTGGTGCGAAATGAAGATGTATAATACCGATAAGTAGTGGACTGT
>NW_020653460.1:2879611-2893741 GCF_003589595.1 Hyposmocoma kahamanoa
AAAAAAAAAAAAATCACAGAAACCATTTGAAAAAAGTTTCATTCGAAAACCTCAAACCATGAAGATTCTATGAAAATTCAAAGAACCTATTGCAATAAAACGGCAATTTCATACTTTAACCCCTAATATATATTGTAATATATTTGAAGATGCGTTAATATATAAAAATTAGTATTCGCAATGACGTAATGATAAAAAGTTTAATTATGTGAATAAGTGTATAAGTTGTGGTTTATGTGTGTTTTGGTTTAATATCTTTGACGTGCCATCTGCCTAAGGGTTTACGATTTGTATCAACCAGGTCATAGATTAGTGGGGAAACTTTGTTTGCTATGATGCATTTAGTGAATCTGGGTGCAAACTTTGCAGTGAAATGTTTTTCAGAAGAGCTAATAGGGTAGTTGCGCTTCCAAACTACATCACCAGTGTTGAATTCCATCGCTTGGTGGTGTTTGTTATAATACTGTGCGTTAGTTTCATGTGCTTTAATTAAACGATGTTGTGTTTCGGAAAATAGGGGATGGAGAAATCTCATCATCTCTAGGGGCGAAAATTAGATCATGTGTTAGATCTGAATTGTCGTAAAAAGAACCGCATGTTACGAGTTCACGTGCGAACATTAAGTAAGCGGGTGTATACTTGCTGGTTTCATTCACAGCAGTATTAATAGCGAATTGGATTTTGTGGAGGATTAAGTCCCAAGTACGATGATCGTTTTTTTTTTTTTTTTTTAGTTTATTGGGGTCAACAAACAGTTACACATTTAAAAATAGTACTTAATTATACTAACAAATAGTGACTTAATGAATAACCAACACCGTTAACCACAGGTAACAGTTACAAATATAAATGCTATAACTAATTGCCCACTAGTTGTAATGATTTTTGTTTATGAATTATGATTATTATTTATTTGCTTTAATTTATTAATAATCAATTTTTTAAAAGTGCCAACACGTGTACCATGTATATCAAATTCATTAAATGTATTGTTAAAGGATTTTTTTAACCTAAACAACGGTGATCGCTTACCAGCGTTAGTGCGACATGTGTTAGTAGCAAACAAGTGGTGAATCCGTGACGAACGCATGTGGACTTTGTTGGGGACTTTATATGATATACTGTTAACAATATCAGAGCAATCATATCTGTTATTGCATAAGTTTTCAACGAAGGGTGCAATAGCAGTTCAACGGTATTTACTTGTGGGCAATAGCGTGGGGTATAGTGAATTTTGGGTATTTTATAACGACAAAATAAGTCGATTAGTTCGTTGCTTATCATTTGAAGGCCGTTATCTAGTACGATAGTTTCTGGGATACCGTAGGTCATGAAAACTAGGTTTTCGAGGATGTGGGCGATAATTTTGGTAGTTGCATGTTTAATGGGAAATAGCAAAGAATATTTCGAGAAGCAACAGGTGATTACTAGAATGAATCTATTAAGTTTTTTAGTTTCAGGTAAGAGTCCGATTTATTTATTTAAAATCCATAGAGAGGCATTGGAAAGGGCGTGAACAATGTTTGGGTTTGCCCATTAGACCTATAGAATTTTGATTGAGGTGTTTGTAGGCGAGGCAAATTTCGCATTTAGAAATAAAGTTGGCTACGTCTTTATACATGTTGGGTCAGAAATATGTATTTTTTATGCGATGATATGTCTTATAAGTACCGAAATGGGCTGTAGTAGGGGTAGAATGATGTTGTTCGATAACGGAGTTTCTGAATTCAAGTGGGATTACAAGTTTCCAACTAAATTCAGAGTTATGAGGTGTGTTGGAGCGGCAATATTTGTAGAGTTTGTCATTCTTAACAATGTAGTCAGGAGTGGATGATGGATTGTTTTTGCATTGTGAAAAAATCGTTTTGTACCAATTGTCGGTTGTGCTGGAAGTATTGTAATTTATAACATTGACTAGGGGAGTTCGGGAAAGTGCGTCTGGAACTAAGTGATCTTTGCCTTTTTTGTGTTTTATTTCGAAGTTGAACATTGATAAGCGTATGCTCCAGCGTGCAAGTCTGCCTGAAGGATTGTCAAGGCGTAAAAACCATTGGAGAGCGAAGTGATCAGTGTAAATAGTAATTTTTTTTCCGTTATCTAAATAACAACGCCAATGTTCAAGAGCTGTAATTACGCTGAGCATTGATTGATTTCGGTCCCTGTTCGGGCGCCAGTGAAAGGGTTATAACCCTAACTAGCCGTGAACAGGTTTACGGCAATGAAATGGGAAACTTCCTGTCCACAAAATTTATTAAAGAAGTAAAGTTTAAAGAAAGAGTTGTAACAATAAAAAGGTAAATGTAAAAAAACAGGTATAACAGTATAAAACACTTCCTACACTTTATTATTAAGGCACTTACCCCTAAATGGGCCGAAAAACTGAATTACAGAAATAGATACATGAAGGGTGTAGACTTATAAATTATTCTTAACAGCTCTGACTGCTGTGGCGGTCGAGCTGGGAGTGACCGTGGTACGTAAACAAAATGAGAAAGTGAAGGAAGATGAAACAATTCAAATTTAAAATTTAAATACATGTAAAAAAAAAAAGATAAGATACAAGCGGAGAGAGGCGATACAAAGAGGTGAGATGACGGTGTAAGGAGGTCACACTGTCACAGTTGTGGCCTTATAACCATTTTTCTTACCCGTCTTTTCAAAATTTTATTCCTTCCCAATACAAGGTTTCTATTCCCGCCTTTTCACGTTTTCGTAAATCACTAGTTAATGTTAATAATATTTAATGGGAAATACAAAACAATATTTTATGCGAAATACATAACAAAATAAAACAGACATACATAATAAAATAAAACAGAAATAAAGCGTTATTATTTTCCACTTTCGACTGGCGGAAACATAATATTGTTGATATATTCCGAACACCGACCTATCAATAAATGGACGTCGAGTTCGCGCTAAAAAGTGTCGCGCAACAATCTTCATTTGTTCGAGTGACAGCGCGGTTGTCAATTGTGCAGTACCATATAATAATAACTTGTAAATATTACTGCAGTAAAGAGTAAAAACAGGATTTTGTATCATATTTACACTAAACAAATATATTGTGTTATCATAGTTTTCATTTTGCACAGTTTTATCGTATTTAATTTATATATAAATGAATCGTAAATATAAATTACAAAAGCACACAAAATAATCAAATAGCAAACTATCCTTTTTCTACACATTGCATGCGCAAAAGAAAGAAAAGAGACCCATTACGTCAATTTCAAGAAGCTTATATAAACTTTTTGGTCATTTTCAAATGTTCGAACCACAAGCGATTGAAATATTTAGAACAAAGAAACTATAGAGTCGCTTTGATTTTAATCTTATTTAAAAAAATATTTTTTATTAATGGTGTTTAATTCGAGCTATCGAAATAAAATGTCAAATGTATCTTTTTAGGAAGATTACAAAAATCGGTTTTCGGAATTACGGTTTACGTTTAGTTGGAATATCAGTACATTTCTTACAGTACACGCTTACTTTCACATTTGTAGTAATATTTGTATGTTTGTATCTGCCCGACTGTTTATTATTTCTTTAAGTGAATTTGCACAAAATTCGACATAATAATAATAATTTACGATAAAGGCTTCTCCATTACTCTTGTGTTCAAGTAATTTTCAGTCGAAGCTAAATATGCATTTTGTTAAATTTCCAGTAGAAGCTGAATATGGTGTTTTTGGGTCCTTAAATTGTTGCAAGCAAAATTAGGCAGTCCTGCGATGACGTTACAATTTAAATTAAATGTTTTAGTTTTTTTTATTTCGTTAACTGTCACTACGTTTGTATAGGTTAACTTTGGACATTTTTTTCGTGGTTTTTGTATTAGACCCGACGTCCATTTGTTGGTAGGTCAATGATTCCGAAAGAGACTTTTAACGGTTTGTGTGCATAAAATATGATAGTTTAATTTTTTAATCAATTCAAAATTAAACACATTGGAGGTACAGCAAAATTTTCTGCTGTACAAATAAAAAATGTTATTTTGACGGAAGTAGAAATGATTTACAAGTCAACGAAATTTTGCTTGATGCGTTCAACCTACTACAAACTTTAAGGGGTCAAGAAATTATGACAGAGGTTACATAAATCGTAGACGTGCTAGCGATGAGACAGACTATGGAATGTAGAAATTAGTGACGCAACAGACCTCTGCTTTTACTTCCGCTTTTTAATGAAGGCAATACGAAAACAAATTGTAATTTAAAAAGATAATAATTGTCATAATGATTCCAATTTTAAATGTAAATTTATATGCACAAAAGACAGCAATAATAATAAAAACAGAATGTGGAGACACCTGATAAAGGAAAGTTATTAATAAGTTTGTTATTGCATGAAAAAAAAACTTACATAAAATATGTCAGTACTCCAAGACTCCACATATCCACGAGAACCGTCAGTGGTTGTTGTGCTTGTATCTCCGGAGCCCTGTAGTTGGCGTCCCCGAATTTATAGGGAAGAACCTGCCCTTGCAGTTTGTGCGCCAGTCCGAAATCTATTAGTTTCAGCTAAAAACAAAACATACAGCTTAATAAACCTTATATAGCCCTTAGAGCGTCTGTGGCCTTACCACATCTGCAAAATGACAACGTTTCAGGGGAGAGGTTTAATGATTGTACGAATGAAATTATAATAACTTTTTTTAATTTTACATATATAGCCATTGACTTACAAATAAAATTATTTGTTTCATGTAGTTTGTATTTATAAGACATTCATATAAATAGTGATTAAAGAACTTTTGACGTAAGTACACGTGGCTTAGTAAATCGTAAATAAACAACTTTTCTGTATATAGCATACATAATTTGTTTCATGTAGTTCGTATTTATATGACATTGATATAATTAGTGACTAAAGAACTTTTGACGTAAGTACATGTGGCTTAGTAAATCGTAAAAAAACAACTTTTCCATCTAATATACATTAGGTCTTTGTCAAGATGCCTTTGAGTGGTTAAACACGGCGACTATTAGCAGCGATGCAAACGCGCGTTCATGAAACGCTACTAGCGATTTATGGGCGAATGCATCGATACAAACGTACGATGGCATCGATGCAATCGCTTATAAATCCCAAGCGTGGCGGTGCAATCGCGCGTTTGTATCGATGCAATCGCACGTTTGTATCGATACACGCGCGCGCTTGCATCGCATTTGCATCGGTGCTTAAAATCGCGCGCGTGTGTAAACTAAACGTAGACGATTAGCGACTGCACCGCTACTGCATCACGTTTGCATCGCGGTTACCCTAACATTATATTAGGTATTTTGTTATTTCAATGACTACTTTAATTTTTGAACAATATATTCCCGTAAATAACCAAATTTGGTTGCCACGACTTTTGCGCGTATTTGATTTGGCCACAAAATTATCGAATTGGAAACTTATAATCCAATGCTAGTTACTTGTAATTGCACTACCCCCGATGATATCTTCTTCTAATTTGAATGGGATCACTAGGTACTGTGGTACCCTCTTTCCAACAAGAAATACAAATTTCGGAGTAATCGGATAACTCACATTAAATACAGTCGAATTGAGAACCTCCTCCTTTTTTAAACTCAGTTAAAAATAGAACACTACAAAACTTACATCTGTTGAATCTGATGTAACAAAGACAATATTATCTTCTTTTAAGTCACCGTGCGCGATTCCTTGTAGGTGCATGTATTTCAAGGCGTCGCAAATTTGCCTTAAAAATATTACGGCCTCGTCTTCCTCTAGCACACGTTTATCAATTTTTTGCTTTAAAGTTCCACCCGTGTGACTGAAAATACAGATATATAATTTATTGAATGTATTGGCACATAATACGGCGCCTATTAGTCAATATTCTATTAGTGTCGATTAATATATCTATATTGTAGCGTCACGCTACCTTGGTAGGTACAGGAATGGCTCAATGATACAACGTTTGTTTGCTTCACGTACACGTGCGATACACGCCTGCTCATGCCACTGTCGACACGACACAAACTCGGCGTGTCTGCTACAGAAAAGATGAGAATGGTCTTGTGCATGACAAGAACATTGTCGGATTTACCCACGAATACATGTCGTGTCTGTTGCAGACGACAATGCTTTTGGACAGACGTGTGTAGGGCAAAATGTGTCAGTTATGGGTCTTCCAGGTAGCTGTCGTTACACTAACGACTGTGGGAATAAATATGTTGTTGTATATGTTGACTACTAAGCAACACCCGTCCACGCGCATAAACATTCGTTTACTGACAATGCACCTCATCCCGCCCCATACAATAGCAGTAGAGCGCGTGTCGGGGGTAGACAAGATTTAAGATTTTTTTTCTTATCCGGCGTCGAGGCAGTGTAGGTACATAGTTAGTGTGTACAAACGACACGAATTCTTACATAGACCCGTCGACTTTTTTTAGCGGGAACACGCGCTCTAAAGCTGAATTGCATGGTACAAGACTGGTTCCGTATAATGTAGTAGGCCTCCAGGGTTGCTGTACGAGCTCATAGTAGAATTAAACTCTTAAAAATACAATGACCTAAAGGTACAATATTTCTACTGACTAAGAGGCGGATCTAGCAAAATACCAGCTTCAATGTGTTCTTACTTTGCTCCCCCTCTGGCATCTAAAGCGATAAGACGTGTCTATGAGTCCACTTATTTGAAACTAAATTAATTTTCTACCTTTTCATAAAACAAATACAGTTAAAACATTAGGAGAGCATCACTACTACGAAGTCACGAGTTGAGGAGTGTGTATAACTATATAACCTTACAGCTACGGCGGATAATACACACACAGTAACAATCTAACAGTGAGTAGATTCTGATATCTTCCATTCTGTTCCGATCAACTTGCCATACTAGTTAGTAAAAAAAGGATAAATATTGTGACACCTCAGAGAGGCCTGAGTAAAGTGCGTCCACTTAGAAAATTCGTATGAAATCCTCGATACCTACAATTTAGCAAGACCCCTACCATATACTAATTGACTTGCCACTATACGAATTGCTTTGTGTTTGTGACGGTTACTGCCTGCCTATTTTCTTCTGTTGTCCTGGTACTATTTCTCCAGTAATACGATGCCGCTGCGAAGGTCGCCGCCGCCGAACACACTGGCTAATGCAACACTTAGCACGGCGCACCCTGATCCCAACCTGAGTTTATCTATAGAAAAACCGTTTTTTACTAATGTGACTCAACGCAACGTTATAATTAAAAGGAAAAGAGAAGATCAACAAAGTGATTTCGAAATGTTTAAATCCGAAATTGCTGGTATGTTCATCGAATTAAAAAACACAATACTAGAGATATTAAAACAAAATACTAAACTGCAGGAATCTGTAGATTTTACATCATTCAGACATGATAAAATTATTGAGAAGATGCAAATAATTGAGGGTAGTCCTACTGAAGATCTAAAATAAATACGTTACCTTGAGGATAAAATAGAACACCTGGAAAGAATGAGTCGTTCAACAAGTTTAGAAATAAGAAACATCCCTAAACAGCCTGCTGAAAATAAACATGATTTTGATGAAATGGTAATTGACATAGATAAATCTATTGATATTCCTATACAAAAATCTGATGTGAAGGATATCTTAATACTTAAACAATAATAATTAAACAAAAATAATCTTAGTAAGCCAATCATAGTGGACTTTACCACAAATCCATTGAAGGAAAGTATTTTAACGGCAGTGAAAAAATTCAACAGGATGAATAAAGATAATAAATCGAATACCGGCCATATTAATAATAATCCGAAAATGTCGATTTATATATCCGAAAATCTGACACCAAAGGCCAAAAGACTTTACTTTCTGGCAAGAGATTTATTTTGCACACAGAATGAATACAAACACTGCTGGACTTCCCATGGTACTATTTTCCTCCGAAAAGATGACAGCTCTCAATTTGTTCGCATTGTATCCGAATCTGATATAAATAAATTAGTAAAACAAAAGTGACTAAAATTAAGTTATTTTTATGTACACGTCTTTTTTCTACACAACATACTCATATACAACATATACACATTGTACATTATTTCTACAAAAATATTAGATCATACATTTACAAAACACTCGCAGCCACAACTAAAATATATTTATATTCAAATTCACGCATTCTTATTTTCACAGCTGAATGAAATCTCTGACAAAAATCACTGCTTACATCGCAATGTACACTTTCTATATATTGCGTTGTGTGATATAAGAAAAAAATTCCTACATCAGGTCCTTTTATAAAAAACCTTTAAGTCTGACTTAATCTAGATTCGATAACATAAGTTATTTAAATACAGTTTTGGACTCTCTAACGGTGGCCGAATCTGGTACGTGTAATATTGAAAACTGTAAAACGTTATCATCTCATCGGGTACATTCCATAAAAATCTTAAATCAAAATATAAGGAGTTTACATCATAATATAGACGGATTAAATACCCATCTTGCACGTGCTAAAGATAATTGGGACTTTATTATACTAACTGAATGTTGGCTTCTCAAGTTCCCTCCTAGTCCAACAATTGAAGGTTATAATGTCGCATCCACTATAACAAAACACAAAACGAAGGGGTAGTAATCTATTTCAGTAAAAAAATTGTACCAATTGTGATTGAACCTGATGTATGTGACGCCAACTGCCTTATACTAATCTTGAACCGCATAACAGTTATAATATCTATCTACAGGCCACCTGCAGAATGCAATATATATAATTTCTTAGACTCGCTGCACAACTTATTACTGAAATATATATCCTACCAAAATATAATTATTGTCGGCCAATTATAAAACCAATTATCTTACATTAGACTCTGACATTAGTAACTTGGACTTTGAAAAATTATACAATAGGAAATGAAACTATTTTTCCGGATTTAAATCGCGTATATTTGTTTTTTCAAACAAACCGACGTTTCGGGCCCTTTACAGGTCCCACCTCAGTTAACCGTGACTGAGGTGGTACAATCTTCAACCAGTTATGTCTAATATTGATGCAATATGACGATGAGAGGCCATTGAAGTCAAAGTCAAAGTCAAAGTCAAAGTCAAAGTCAAAGATTATTTATTCCATAGGTAAAATAAATTTACACTTGAAAACGTCACAGTTAAGCTACTGCTCGTTCACTACGCTGACCTCCCTGAGAAGAACGAGCCAGAAACTCTAGGGATTGCTCTTTTCAAATAAACTTAATGGCTATGGAATACACTTTGAATCAAATTTGTGTGGATTCTGGAGTCATGTCGTCTTTCCATACATCTTTATCTAACACGTAGTCTTCAACTTTGTAATATGATTTTTCGATGAAAATATTTTTAATGTAGTTTTTAAACTTAGGAAATGATAAACTTAATATATTCTCCGGAATCTTATTGTAAAAACGTATACAGTTCCCCATGTTTACGGGCACATAAAATATTTGAGTAAATGTACTGTGATGCCACAGTCATGATACCAGTCTCCTTAAACTTTTCTCTGAGAGATACCCGAGAACCTAGACGGTACACAGAACGAATCGCTCGTTTTTGCAATACAAATATGGTTTGAATATCTGCCGCTTTACCCCACATGAGAATCCCGTAGGACATTATACCATGGAAGTAACTAAAGTAAACTAGTCTAGCAGTACTAACATGGGTAAGCTCACGTATTCTGCGGACTGCGTATGCAGCGGAGCTTAATCTGCTGGCCAGAGACGATATATGTGGAAACCATTGAAGTTTACTATCTAAGGTCACTCCCAAGAAGACTGCTTTATTAACAAGGTCTAACTTTTCTCCGTTTATTTCTATGCTTGGACTAGTCGACTTTACGTTAGGTAATTCAAATTTAACACATATTGTCTTCTTGGCATTAAGCAATAAATTGTTAGCATTAAACCAATAAACTACCTTAGAGAGGGTATCATTAATATGGTCATAGTTAATGTCATGTCTGTCTGTTTTAAAAATCAAGGATGTATCATCAGCAAACAACACAATTTCGCAATGGTCCTTAACAAAGAATGGCAGATCATTAATATAAATTAGAAATAAGAAAGGTCCAAGTATTGAGCCCTGCGGAACACCCATTTTTACTGGAGAACCCAAAGAAGTCACTCCATTTATGTCTACTTTCTGAATTCTACCGTTGAGATATGACCAGACAAGTTTCGACGCCTTGCCATTTACACCGTAATGTTCCAGCTTCCTAATAAGAGTAATATGATCAACGCAATCAAATGTCTTTGAGAGGTCACAGAAAACACCAATAGCGTTCTGGGACCTTTCCCAAGCATCAAAGATGTGTTTTAGTAACGCTACCCCCGCATCGCTAGTCGATCTACCACTAGTAAACCCGTATTGTTCACTATGGAGAATATGATTCCTACCGAAATAGGACAGTAATTGAGTTAGCATAACCTTTTCGAATATTTTACTTAAAGCTGATAAAATTGAAATGGGCCTATAGTTGCTAGGATCAACTTTCCTACCGCTTTTGAATAAGGGAATAACCTTGCTGTATTTCATTAAATCGGGAAAAACACCTTCGTCAACGCACCTATTGAAAGCTACAGCTAACTGTGGGGCAATTGGATTAATAACTGAGTCTATAACTTTAGTTGATATGTCCCAGAGATCTTCAGTTTTTTTAACATGCATTGACCTTTAACATATTCTATGAAATTGGAATTAGAATTATAAGTTTTCATAGCATATAGCTCATACAAACGAGACCTACTCTTATGAATACCTACTGTTGCCCAGTCGTTGAATTTAGTCTCTCTATGGAAAGTTAATGTTTTCGATTTAAATATGTTATCAAATTCATTTTTAATTAAATCAATTATCGTGTTATATAAAGTATTTGGATCCTCCGGTATACGGGGTAGGGAATTTAAACTATTGCCGATATTATTTTGAAATCTAATTATTCGTTCTGTGGTAATCGGTCTGCAGAGACATTGGTCTACCTTCTTGCTCATTTTACAATTAAAATAAGCCAATTGGCCACTATGGTCGGATCTTAAGCAATTTATTATTGATTTAGACACTGCGTCTGTGTTACAAAAGATGTTATCAATACAAGTAGAAGAGGAGGCAGTGATGCGAGTTGGTTCTAAAAAAAGATTAATCAAGTTAAAACTTTGAAATAAATTAATGAGTCTTACAGAAGTAGAACAGTTTTCCAGCAGGTTTACATTGAAATCTCCACATATTACTACGTTGTTTTTGGTTGGAAAAATCCGCTTTAAACTGTCTTCCATAATTAATTCAAACTCGTTAAAATTAGCAGAGGGGGGCCTGTATACACATAAGACGACAAACTGATCCAATTCCACACATGAAATCTCAATAGTTCGTTCAGTAGAAAGATTTGTGATATCCTTACGCTCTTTAAATTTTAAGTTACGCTTAATAATAATCATGGATCCGTCTCTACTTAAGCTCTTTCTTATGAACGAACTGACTATTACATAATTTTCTATATTGTTAATTGTTTCGTAATCTTTCAGCCAGTGTTCTGTAACACAAAACACGTCAACGGAAATATCGTGCAAAAAAAGACTTATTTCTAATGTTTTGCCAGAAAAGCCTTGAATATTTTGATGTACTACATGGAAACGATTAGACTTTTCTGTTGTCGTGTTTTTTAGTACTACTAATTAATATGTTTTAGTTTATTCTAATTTCTATTAATAATTAATAATAAATTGAACTTAATAAAAATTAATTCAATAAAATAATTTGTAAAACTTAATATAGCGTAAATTGGAATGTTTTCTTTGTAAAATTTAAAATAAAGTATTTAATTAATAACTATTGTAACTATAGTGAAAAAATAGGGTGGTTTGCATCAATATTAGACATAACTGGTTGAAGACTGTACCACCTCAGTCAACCGTGACCATGGGACCTGTAAAGGGCCCGAAACGTCGGTTTGTTTGAAAAAACAAATATACGCGATTTAAATCCGGAAAAATAGCTTCATTTCCTATGTGTAACAATCGCGAAAACCTAAGAACTCGATAATTATACAATATACAAAGCGTCAATCAAGCTTAAAATTACTCTATTAAATTAATAAATCGTTTAGTAACCGCAAACTCTATCCTAAAAACTGTATCAAATCGTAAAAGAACTATAAAACCATGGATCACTACTAGTTTGTTGAGATGTATGAAAAATAGAGACAATTTGCACTTGAAATTAAAAAAGAATCCGAATGACGATATATTGAAGAAAACCTACAAAAGATATAGAAATTATTGTAATTTAATTTTAAAAAAAGCTACAACTGATTATGAAAAGTGTGAATTTCAAAAAGCGGGAATAAATAACAAAAAGCTATGGGCCGTAATAACATCTATTTCACATACTACAAATCAAAATTCAGTGGCTACTCAACTAATTTCCACAACGCATCCCAGTTCATCAATTAACACCGTGAATCGATTTTTTAGAAATATTGGCAAATCTCGTGCAGAAATAGTAAGTAATTACATACCTAATGTATCACATGACGGCACTGATCACGCTCCTCCAGCTAGCTGCTTTGTGCTACTACCAACTGATGAAGCAGAGATTGGGTCTTTGATTAACAAACTTAGAGACGACTGCACAGCTGGATATGATGGTATTACAGGAGCACTCGTAAAACGCTACAAACAAATTTTTAAGAGACCAATCACCTTCATATGCAACCTAGCCTTTTCAACTCGTGTATTCCCAGACGCTTTTAAAATAGCTCAAATTATACCCATTCATAAAAACGGGGCAAAAGACTGTGTGAATAACTACCGGCAACTATAGGCAACTATAGCAACTATAGGCCCATTTCAATAGTACCAGCTTCAAATCAATAAGGGTACTTATTGACTTCTAAACTTGAAGGATTAGGTATTAGAGGTGTACAATTGGCAATTTTTAAAAGTTACTTAACCGATCGTAGACAATGTGTTAAGATTGATTCTTGGACTAGTGAAGAGCTTTCAATAGAATATGGTGTTCCACAAGGTAGCATTCTTGGCCCCATACTCTTTCTCGTATATAAATAACCTATGTCAACTTTCACTGCCTTATGGAAAAATCTTTACATATGCAGATGACACCGCTCAGATCTTCTATGGTAATTCCTGGGATTAAGTTTTTCGACATACTTAAAAAGGCTTTAATGTTGTGCTCAACTGGCTGATTAAGAATATATTTACCTTAAATGTTGACAAAACAAAGTTTATTGCATTAACTATGACCAACGCCACACAACCAAACTGCGACTCCTATTCAGTATTTGCCCATTCCTGCTTGAGGCCTGAAATGCCCGGTTGCTCTTGTCCCAGTATAGATAAGATAAACATTATTAAATATCTAGGAGTCCTCCACGATTCTACTCTATCCTTTAAGGCGCACATTGACGCAGTAAGCCCTAGAATACGTAAGCTGATATTTATCTTCAAAAACTTACGTCATGTAGCGGATGCAGAAACACTTCGTATGTTATAATACTTCGCTCTTTGTCAAACATTACTATCCTATTGCATTACAACCTGGGGTGGGGCAGCTACCTCATATGTTGCACTTAGAGCGTGCATAAAGAGCTGTACTAAAGGTGGGATGGAATGTCCCTCGCCTACAGACGTGTTCCTGAAGTGCCGGGTATTATCAGTACGTCAAATTTTCATACTGCATTGTTCTTAAAGCTCACTCACTTATTGAATATAAGCCCTTGCTAGTGAGACAAAAACGCCGCTTTGATGTTAACCCAATTTTGAAATTTCAGGCTAAGTTCAGTTTTACACAGAAATTTTTCTGTTTCCTAGGAGGTTAATTGTACAACTACATCAGTTCAAGAATTTTAGTATACCATTTATGCACACATGATTGCAAACTTGATATTATTATAATCAAATGGATTTAAACTTTGGACTATGACACTTGTGAAAATCTAATAAGAGTTAATAAATAGGGCATAGTAGTTTATGAGATACCACGCTAATTACAGACTAAAAATAAATAAATATAAGAGTATAACATTTATATTCAATACACATGCGAGCACTCGTGAAAACTCACACACATACGCACGCACGTGCACATACACACACACACACACACACACACACACACACACACACACACACACA
>NW_020653460.1:2893751-2964635 GCF_003589595.1 Hyposmocoma kahamanoa
ACACGCACACACACACACACACACACATGCACACACACACACGCACTCGACTCGTCACCACATTGTTTACTATAAAAGCGTATTTACTTTTAATCACATACATTTTTTTATAGGGTGGGTAAAACAGGACTGGTTAGTATGGACTCCAGTCTCTCATTAAAGGTGTTAACTTGTAGCTTAATTTTAATAATAACCAATCCAGAATTATGCAACTTGGCTTTTGTGAGATTGAATAAAATATCTTATTATTATTATTACAATCTGCCTACAGCTGATTTAGCCGGACCATCGTGTTACTTGCTATATGATTTACAATAAGGCTTATTTTGCAAATGTCTTCTTAAACTGGTCAGATACATGTAGACGTGTCTGAAGGAGGGCACGATCCAAGCCACGCCCCCCTCCCACCCACTCCATCTCCAGCCCTGTCTTTACACGACTGCACTTCTAACATTATTCACAAATGGAAATAATGTAAATTATTCACTTGTTATAGTATATATCAGTTGTGTACAGTTTTTACGAAGATAGTCAGTACAGAGTACTAAAAAAACCGACTTCAAAAGTTCGTGGAATAACTTCTATTTGCCAAGTTTATTGAAATCGGTTACCAAAAAATGCGCGAAACCGGATTCATCCCCTAGATTGCCACTCTTAGAGGTGTAATATTTTTTCAAATTTAAATGGGACCACTACACATGCGTATTTGGGTGGTAATAAAAGAAAAGTAAAATGAAAATAAACGACGAGAGAGAATTATTAAAAAATATTAATATCAATGCATTTTTTGCATATTCACTCGTACGAAGCTACCGAAAACTTATTATTTATGCAAATAAAAGTAAACGCTTATTATTTATGCAAATAAAAGTAAACGCTTATTATTTATGCAAATAAAAGTATGGAAACAACCGAATGAAATACTGATATTTCCGTAAACGTAATATTACTCTCCCAACTTAATTAAATTTTACGGCAAAATATTGTTAGCCATTTGTATCGTAAATCACCTATTATAAATTTAAAAGCGACTGTCGCGATTTAGTATTAGTTTTGTAATACAAGCATTAACAAATTTAGTTTGTTATGATAAATTTAATGTTGGTTTGCACTGGCCGTAAAAGTATACAAAAAAAAAAACAATCTGACCAAAATCCAGCTAGCTACGAAAGGTCGTAGTCAGACGATTCAAACCTATAGACTTGTATGTGTCGTGCTGTATTTTCCTGAGTTTGGTATGCCTATGGTGTCTCCAATCAAAGTGAAGTCAAAATTATGTAGCAGTAATTTTTCACATTATATAGGAATTTTGTACTATTGTAACCTAGCCTTAGCGAAATGGGAATGCAAAAGGTTCGGTCCACAAAATTTATTGTAAGACATGACAAAAGAGGAAAAGAAAGGCCCAAAAAGGGCCCATAAACTATATAATTTTAATTGTCATGGATGTGAAGTTTTACAATAAGGAAATGAAGGCGAATTCTGATTTATGGGCACGTGATCTCGTTTCAAGAATTTTTTGTAGGAGATGATAAAAGAGGAAAAGAAAGACCCAAAAAGGCCCATATAACTATATAATTATAATAACAATCGACGTGAAGTTTTACAATATGAAGGTGATTTCCAATAACACATAGATATCGTTGGTGATTACTGATTTATGGGCACTTGATGGTAGTGGCGGCGATTACGCATAGAACGGACCTAAAAATGGTGAAGGAATAGAGAATTCGAGAACGATTCCAAATTTCAAAAATAAGTGGCAGAGATAAGGGGCCAAAAAAGAAGATGATAAAAAGGTGGGATAATGATGAATCAGCATCGTCACCCAACCCCATAGACTTATTACAAAGATCTGTGCCATTTCCATTGGCTATTCTGTCTGTTGATTTGAATGTGTATGATTAAGATCTTCCGTAATGTATGGTCTATCAATATTGTATATCAACACTTACATAGGTACTTACAATTCCATGATAAGGACACATGCACTTTTAATATCAAACGCATCTACCAGCGTAATTATATTCTTGTGATTCAATTTTGCCATAATGTTATATTCCTTTGTGGCTAGATATTTCCGGTATCCATTAGGAGTGAGCAAGACTTTAACTGCATATATATCTTGCGTCTTCTTTTTTTTCACAAGACCAATTCGTCCACTAGAGCCTTCACCAATCACCACAGGTGTTTCGGAATATTCTTTGAAATAGTTCTTGGCAGATCTCATTTCAACCGTTTTTAGATGTGGCGTTTTTTACTGAAAAGACAAGCAAGCTTACAATTCAAGTTAACTTCATTCTATAAAATTAAGCTAGTAGCGCAAAAGTGGTGTAATGTATATAGAAGAAAATGAAGGATTTCAAATTAGCCAATTTTATTTTTATTACAGTAATCATATATGACCAATGTATCATCATCATCATCTATTGCCTTTACCCACTGCGGGGTATAGGCCTCCCGAAATGTGTGCTATCTACCACAGTCCTTGTGCTAGCCGCATCCATTGACGCCTCGCGACGCGTACTATGTCAATGTTGTTGACCCGCGTTGCAACTGGGTACCTGCCGCTTCGTTTGCCCGTCCTCGACCCCCAATCAGTTGACCAATATACGAGTATGATTATTAATTTTTATACATGATAATATCATCAAAATATATAATAACTATGATTTATGATACATTTTATACTTCCGTATCATTTAAAGTAACATTCGAGAAAAAAAAATTGGATTACACTACTTTTGCGCTGATAGCCTCAAATATAAGTAGATATTTCTTTAAAGTATTTTCAAATAAAATATGATAAATGTAGACACAAATTAACGAACGTTTTTTTATTTCGATTGACCGTTATGGTACACGTGGCCAGTGCCTCATAATATGAACGTTGTTATATAAAAAGGTTGAATTGTACGTTTTTTAGCATTCTTCCGAAGGTTCTTCTAGAGTATATTATAATAATAACTGATGTTTTGATATTCCTTTCAAAGTCAGACTGTACCGTTCAAGTTCGTACTGTTATCTCATCAAGTGACGTATCTATTACAGGCCATTAATTTGATTTAATAAAATCATTTGTAAACATATGTAGCGTAAATTGGAATGTTCTTTGGAAAAATTTAAAAATAAGGTTTTTTTAAAAAGAACTTTTGTAACAATAGTGAAAAATAGGGTGGTTTGCATTAATATTAGACAGAACTCGTTGATGCTTTTACCATCTCAGTCATCCGTGAACATGGGACCCGTAAAGGGTCCGAAACGTTGGTTTGTTTGAACTAGCCGTTGTGAATAGACCAACTTTTTTAAGTGCCTCCGTGGCCGAACGGTTACCATGCCGCACTGCCACTGTTCGATTCCCGGGCCAGGAGTAATATTTGTATGACCTACATTTATTTCTCTCGTGAGTTTGGGTGTAATTTATTGTTGTCTATGTGTGTGTCTATGGCAATCGCGACACAGGGTTTCCCTAGTGCGGGGCTATGTTGAGTGTGTGCGTTATTATTTTTATTATTATAGAGAAAGTCTGCGGGACTATTATTGTACAATAAATTTATGAAAATTTAAATGTAAATATAAATATCAATGATGACAATATAACTATGACTGAAAATAACCACGAACTTTACATACATAAAGACATACATAATAGGGCTTTCAATTTCACTGCATTTTCACGTCCCGAGAAAAAAATCGAGATCCAGAGTGGTCTCGAAAATCCCAGGAAAAACGGGAAGTTTGAGACTACTTCAAAAGTATGTTTCCATACTCATAGGCTAGGCATTTAAGCAGTTGTAACATGCTATCTTAATAAGATGTTTATTAACTCAAATTTTTAAATAAAAAATTATAATTTATTATTTCTTCATCTTTATTGTTGTTACTGTTACGTAAGAAACAAAATCCGTTTAAAGTTATAGACACTGATTTTATGTCAATCATATTACAAGCGTTCTTAAATGTCCTAATTTCGGGGAAAACCATTGAAATTGTGGTTATATATGTAATACAGTCTAAGGTGAAAGCCCTAAAAATCATGATTTTGTTTGTTGACATTTATTCTACATCGAATTTAGAGTACAGGTAGAGATTCGAATTGTGGAATGGACAGGCAACCGTTCCACCACACCACAACCACTGGATTATCACTGCTCTTTCACCGCGGTTTGTACTGAATGCAATTACTTTTTCCTTATTTTATTTAATCATTTATTGCACAGAAAAATAGATATATATCTATCTAGATAGATAAACACCTTAGTCACTTCTATGACAGCCCAGTATACTGCCCTGATAAGCCTAAAAGCTCTATCTCAATCGGAGTAAGTTTTGAGAAAATCGACTATTTGTAAATTGTATTTTCGCACCTTCAAAAATAAGTCTTTTTGAAGATGTTAAAACTTATTTTTACGTATTTTTGACTAACAGATTTATTGAGATACCTAAATTATCCATAAATTGTACCAATAAACCTATTTTGTGAGATGCCGCTATTTTGATTATAAAGAAAGGTTTCAAAAATTTAGATATAAAAATACTTCTTAGTGGTTTTTTCAATGTTTTTAGTTAGATAGCGCTATTTCTATTATACCATTAGAAATTAATATAGCTATTGAATGAAAGGACCTATCTCGTTCGGCTTAGCAGTATAAACAAATCATATTTAGTAAAAAAGAAAACAGAAATAAAAGATGCTGCTTATTTCTAATACAAATTTCTTCCTGTAGACCACAATACAGGAGGATTACCTAAATAGAGGAATTACAATAACGTGTTTACGTGCACAATCATACTATATATTTCTTTGTACTTGTTTCGGCAGTACAAATGCTAACTCTACTATAGTTTTCCTGTAAAGATTGGTTTCATAGTGGGCTATGGGGGAGAGTCCCACATAGCTTATTATGATAATGCCTGTCGTATGCATAAAGCATTTCTCCACCGTAAAAAAAAGGACTCGAACCTGGGTCCAAAAGCTAATTTAGGGCAACACAACCAACTGAGCTACAGATCGAGTTAGCACACCATCCGATTTTTCTATGCGTTTGTCACAGGTCTTTGTTCTTTGGTGTTAACGGCGCCATATGTTAGAAATCTATGAAAGTTTTTCTTTATTCAACCAGGTACGTTTATACTCGTAGCTATCAGGTTGACACGAGATGTCGCTTTATAAATTTTAATATTGATTGTGATGAATATTATGATAGTTTACTACTATGTTTTGTGCAATTACACCAATAGTTTGTTATAATTATTAATGCAAAGATTGAGCACAAAGAAAAATTATTTCGATCTGACAGGACTCGAGCATTATGTCTGAATTGTCAACCTAGTAGGTACTACTAATGCTAACAAAGCTACATCAGGGTCAACGTTACTTCCAAAATATAGCCATGATTTGGCCTACAGCATTGAAGTAGGTCTATATAGTCATTCGTCTAGCTCAGTGGTCGGCAAACTCAATTATCAACAGAGTCAAATACCAACAGCAGAGCAATTGAAATTTCATTTTTGAGCCAATTTTTTAAACTTAAAATATATAGGTAGGTAAAGTAACAGTAAGGTACAATCCCATATCTTTCTACATAACTTTTATTTATTGTGACCCTCCCTATCAACCTCTTGGTTATACGGGGATGGCACTATAACCTGTGCAAGCACTGGTACCTAATCAGTCAGGTTCAGACCCCAGATCAGTCCAACTGCACGGACTTCATCCGGTTCATCGATTTAAATTATAAGAAAATATAAACGACCTACGCAATTGCGATAAAATAGGTGTAGGCCAGCTGGGCGCAGGTCGCTTGCAATTTCGCTCCAAGGTCTGTGCGGATTACAGGAGCGCGCGTAAATTTTATTTTTTTATTGTAGATCTATTTATTGATAAAAAATTTTCTTTTCAAATATAAAAATAAAACAAAGTCGAGTGTCGTTTTATAAACAGGTTTGTCAAGTGGTTCCAGGTACATTTCCCGTTCTTGTAAATTGTACATATAAACATTATATGAAAAAAGTTCTTTTTTGTAGAAATATATCTCTATAATAATAGTTGAATATACTGCAAGTTCTTTTGTAGTAATGTTTATAACTGACATCAATAATCAGATTTTTTTACTATAAAAAGTCATATTTAATGTTTGTTTTGTTAAAAACACCATTATCAAAGGATTATGTTTAGTAATATACGGAACTGTGCCTTTATTATGTAATTCAATTACAATACATTAACACAAACAAGGCAGAAGTAAATGCAATTGTGCCCTCTAGTTTTATTCGTGAGTCAAATATTAAAAGTCATATTTGAATTAGTTGTGTTCTTAATATGCAGTGATAATATTTTTCTATATTTTTTCTACTAACTTAAAAGAGAAAATTAAGTATTTTTAAAAACGGCTGTTTAAAATACAATGAAAGTTTTTGTAAAAAGCGTGTGGTATGTTATTATTAAACTACTTAATATCAAACTTAATACCTGTTCTTTTTATCAGAAAAACCCATCAAACATTTTAACACATTTATCTCAGAATTTAGAATTCGCTACTTGGGCCTTTTTTTCTTCGGTAGGCAGAATTTTATTTCCATCTTTTCAATAAAGGTTCAGAAAAAACAATGTTAATTTACCTGGTAATCAATGGTTTCACGACGATGGTGGCATTGTAGTCTTGTCGTATGCCACCGATACGACAAGACTACAATACATTATAGTGTTTGTAGTGAGAATGCGGACCTTTTATTTATCTGTCAACTTAGTTGAAGGAGGATTTCTGACCGAATGGTATGGTATTATGATCACGAGATCAGTTACTATAAATATTGAGCCACACGTCACCAAGAAGTGGAATTCGCGTAAATTAGTTATTTAGTTTTTATATTATATTACACGTATAAGAGGAGTCACATAAGACGACTTTTAGCAGCGATACAATCCGGCGTTACCAACGTAATATTTCTCCCGGCCCGGGAATCGAACCTGGGACCTCTGCGTGACCGTTCGGCATGATAACCGTTCGGCCACGGAGGCAGTTAATTAATAAAGCTAACTGCAAATTAATACAAAATATGGTTAATTTCTGTTTTGTAAATCTTAACGATATATAGTGTTACATATGTATCTATATCTATTTTGGTTGTTTCTTCTTAATAGAGTAAAGAGAGTAAAGAGTAGAGTAGTAGAAGAGGTAGAGTAAAGAGTGTAATTGATGAAGATAAAGAGATGGTAATTAAAATAGCAACACTTAGCATTCATGAGTTTGTTTAACAACAAATTTTCGTATCGAAACGGGCTGCTTAAAATGTAATAAATTACTTTGAAAACTATGGTTATTTTATGTGTAGAATAAGTTAACCTGTGAAATGAAGTGAACTAGTATTTTGTCTGCTTTTTAACGGGAAAAGGAATTTTTGTTAAAGTAAGTGTTTTTTATTTCTTCAAAAAGTTAAAGCTTTGGCTTTGCCCAGGAAAATGTTCACATCGCGCCACAGGTGTACACTATTATGAAATTATAACTTTCAAATTTAGCGCTACATATTCTATATGACCATGTTGTACGGACACTGACGCCCTGGCTATTTACAAAGTAATATTACAAAAATCACTATATCATAATAAATACTATTAAGAAATAAACCTATTGTAAAAACCAACAATGTTTAAATATTACTTACCGCTCTAGAAATCTACGAGGTAATTCACAAACTGCACTCTGTTGATTCACTAACTTTTAAAAACTAATTACTCCTGCGGAGTCGTTGGATGGAATGACAGGACTTGGATGCAAGTCGGTTTTATATGCGCGGGCAAAGTGGGTGCACTCACCCTCTTTCAGTTGGGATCGGGATGCGCCCACCACCCTTCACAGTAAGGTTGACTACTAGTACATATTTCAGCTCTCACGTGAAACGGTAAAATCAATAGATTGAAAAGTGTACTTATCAAAATGGGAGGATTACACATAAAAGCGAATTGTACTGAAATAACCAATATTTATACATATTATAGAATTAAAATAATAATATTCCAGTTCAGACATTTTGTTAACAAAATTAACATTGTAATGGGAATATTGCATTTCGTAAGCAACAAGACAGGCCACGAGCATAGTATAATAAGTACGGTAACTCCATACAAAAGAAGCAGTGCGGCTGGTGCACGCACCGCGCACTTTATGCATTGCGCGCACACATTCGCATTATCTCGCTGTGCACTCGCGTTGTATAGCGCGAGTCGATGCAAGCGCCATTATTTATTTATTTATTTCAGGCCACATGACCCATATAATATATATCTTAAGGACTAAGATACATACAATACAATAAAACATTATTTGTTAGTTACAAATAATGTTTTATTGTATTGTATGTATCTACACGAATTGCACTTGTCGGCGACGTGTGGCGCATTCTGGTGTCAGGTAACCGGCCGCGGAATCGCCGATACATGACACCCTTCGGCCAAAATTCTTGCTGCATGAAGGTCGACCGACGTTCGGTCGGTACTCTCACCATAAACGAATTGAAATTCACGTTGTGGCGGGACTCCAACCGCTCGATCCTCAGGGTGTATTGGCTTTATGTCTGATGTACTCCACTATCTCCTCAGACTTCGTGGAGCAATGCAGTCGTGACAGGTACAGCAGCGTCGTCGGTATGGCCGGACGCTCCAGGAAGTTCGGTCCTGTCGGTGCTGTGCCACACTGGTTACGGCTGGTGGGCTTCCTCTTCTTCTTCTCTACTTTTGTGAAGCCGTCCTCGTCGCACCGGTCCATCTGCTTCTGTGGTTTTACAACTTCAGAGACAGGCACACGAGGTTTACTTTTTCCCTTAGCAGATTGCCACCACTCGTGTTTCAAAGTGGCGGATCGGCTACTTGAAGCGGCTACAATGGTGTATGCACGTGTAGGGGTCGACGTTCATGATGTTTCCGCCGAGACGAAGGGGCGGGCAGCGGAGCGCGGTGCATCATGCGCGGTAGCAACAGCGATGTATGGTGCATTCGAATGTGTGGACTCAACACTGCAAATGGATGCATTTTGCCGAACGCGCATTGCTTCACTACCCCGAACGAAAATAAAATTAAAGCGGTCGCTCGGTGTTTAAAAAATGACATCAAACAGTAGACGTCCTTACTGTTGTGTTTATGGTTGTTTGAACAAGAGTGCATCAATTTCAGAATTTCATTAAGATTTCATAATCGTACTCCATATTCAAGATACAATCCGCGTTTACCACCTGTGAAACGTTCACGAACAGTATGATTTTTACTTTAAAATAATTAAATGACAGTAACACACTATAGACAGTAATTTTAAAGCTTCGTACATCGCTATTTGTGGAGACCTTCTTAGATGGTTTTCGTCTTACACTTACAGCAGATCCCAGACAGTAATAATAATAATAATAAATATAATAAATATAATAAATAAATATATATAATAAATAAATATAATAATAAATATAAAAATAATATTACACCAAGAGCTCGCTCTCAAGTACGGACTAGTGCAACAGAGGTTGCCATATTACAAGTATTGACCGGAGCTAATACTCGAAGATGACCGCACCAAAATCTATTGGGATCGATCTATTATCACGGACAGGACTATTCTTGCGAATAAGCCTGATATTGTGATATTGGATCGATCGCAGTCGAGGGTATTTCTTGTGGACGTCACCATCCCGTATCTCGGCCTGACTCACGAGATCACTGAAATAATCCCAATTGTTTTGTCCGCAAATGGGTTAATTCCAGTCAGCCTTTCTAACAGCTTGAGGCGGTTGGATTTCTGTAGCGTGTCGCTTCCAGCACAAATGCAGAAGGCGGTCCTGCTCGATACGGCACGTAGTGTTCGCCGATTCTTGGACCTGAGTCCCTGACCCCGGCCGACTGTGCCATTGCCGGGAACTACCGCCTCTCCCATTTAAAAATTCAAAATTAATCTTTTAGGCCTTCGGAGAGGCGATAGTTTAACATAAATACAATAATAATAATAATATAATTATTTATTCAGACAACAACATGGTATGGTCCAATAGTGTTAGTACCTTACAAACTAACTTAAATATATGTAGTAATAGTCAGTAATCATGTATATAGTTGAGTCAGTGTCTCTAGTGGTATTCATCAAGATTCACTGCTTGGCCCACTATTATTTGTTATTTTTATTAGATGGGCAATTGTTTTTTATTTTCATAATATACAGGTAAGGCACAATAAAACCTTAAATACTAGAAAATAAAAATAGGTTTAAATTATTAGTATAATATGTTTTAAGCACTCACATGTACTTTGCTTTGCGGATGATGTGAAAATATTTGCCCATGTGAAGACTCGAGACGAAGCGGTGGCCTTGCAATTTGATTTGGATAGGCTGGAACTACTGTCAGGTTAGTGACATGTTAGTTGTTAGCGACATGTATGATGTCATGTTAATGATGATGGATCTTATTACTCCATCAAAGTATTGTTTTGGTTGCTTTCAGTCGCAAACGCAGCTCTGTATTATTTAATTATTCTCTCAAATATGTGGTACTATAAAACCAATCTACTGTACGACATCTGGAAGTTCTACATGAGTCTAAATTACTATTCGACTCGCATATTAAGATTATAGCGACTAAAGCCTCAAAGTCACTGGGTTTTTTTATGCGCTGTGCCAAAGATTTTGCACAGGTGAAAACTATAAAAATACTGTGTTGCTCATTCGTCCGCAGCACTTCAGAGTATACTAGCCAAATCTGGAATCCATATTATCACATTTATATCTCGCAGCTTGAAAATATACAAAAAAAAGTTTATTCGTTTTCTGTGCTATCATACAAAGGACTACCAGAATAAGGACCACATCTTACTACTTGAAATGCGTCGTGATATCAGTGACCTAATGTTTTTAATAAAAACAGCATCAGATTGTCCTGAACCCTGAATATCACTTCCCTGTAAATCCTTGACAAACAATTCACTTTTGGTTCTACCCCCGGCCCGTACTAATTATAGGCAAAATGAGTTAATGCGATGTGCAGGCAATAATTTTAACTGTACTTCCTTTGATCTGGATCTTTTCAATACGAGTGTGATTTCGGCGAGGAGAGCATTGAGTGGGCCTATATGTGACTCATAGTGAAGTTTGCAACTGCGGTTGTATTTTTATGTTTTACGTCATTATGTAATTTATTAGTAATGTTTTATGCGATAGGTTAGTTAGTTAAATTGTGCATCCTTATATTATATTTCTATTTGTTAGGATCTGTGATTGGCTCTCAGTTGTTACTATTATTATTCAAGTTAGTTTCAAGCTGTTGGTCTTCCTTTAAGATAAATAAATAAATTAATAAATTAACTAAAGCTGACTACAAAGTCTGTAATAAATGTTCAACAAATATGTATCTAACAGTAGTGAGTGCGTTGCGTTGAGTCTCTTTTTGAACATTTCAAATAAGTACTTAATACGAGTACCTATTTACGCATGTAAAAATGAAATCGTAATTGGTTTCTTAAACTTAAAAATATTTTTTCATTCTGTTGTATTTCCGATGAAATATTAAGAATCAAGGCAAAACAGTATTTTACTTGATGATATTTATTTATAAATAAAATCGAACCTATTTTATTTCTAGCTTATCGCTTAGGTACGGTTTGTTACGTAAAACGTGAACACTTTACACGAAATAATGAACTTTGGAGTAAAAAGAAATACAAACTATCGCCAATCACAAAAACCAATATTCATGTCGTGGTTATGTTCACACAAACGCAAGCAAACACAAACGTAACAACAGAGAAAAACCAAAATCAACAAAAACAAAAAATAACACAAAACGGAAACTCAACAATTAAAAACAAATCTCAACAACATGACGCATACGCAGCCAGGCACATATTCGACAACGACAGCCGCCAGAAACCGAATGTAGAAAGAAAATCGCGGTGATGCTCTGGTGCGGATGCAATAATAATAACCTGCCCGATCAAAAACTGACTTTTCATTTTTTAATACATTGTCAGTAATCAGTAATCAGTAATCAGTAATTTATTGCATTCCACAATGTAAAAATACAGAGATGAAAAACTTATATCTATGAGCATCAATTGTGGACCCTGTTGGGCACAGCAATTTCGGTAGAGAGGAGGACGCTATGTTGATATATTTATTTCCAGATATGAACAATTGTACAAATTATAAATCTTAAAAATTAAATGCACCAAATATTAAAAATTTGTATGAAAAATAAATGTCAATAATAATTATCCTGTAGTCAAACTAAAAACTATTTAAAATGTCAAATAATTAGAATTTATATATATTTAAAATGTCAAATAATTAGAATTTAAGTCTATTTAAAATGTCAAGCCATTAATTAATTATGTATCTATCGTTTAAATAATCATCAACATTGTAATAGCTTTTCGACAGAAGAATTTGTTTCAGCTCTGATATAAATTTCTTATTATTATCTATATTCAGAATTTTGACGGGTAATTTGTTATAAATTTTAATGGACATGGCCAATGGGCCATCTGCATGTATTTTGAGACGAGAGCGGGGCAGCATTAATTTGTTTGGGTACCTTGATGTGTGGTGTGTGGGGAGGTCTGAGCGTTTGGTGTATAATTCTGGGTGTTTACGTACAAATTTACACGTTTCTAAAATATAAATGCATGGTAAGGTTAGTATTTTGTGTTTTTGAAAGTGAGGCTTGCATGTGTCGGTTTGTTTTATGTTACAAATTATTCTTATTATTTTTTTCTGTAATGTGAAAAGCGATGGTGCATCAGGGCTATTACCCCACAGAGTAACACCGTAACTTAGCCAAGCATAGGCATATGCGTAGTACGTCGTTATCGCTGTTTGTGTGTCTGTAGTTTTTTTTATTTCATAAAGTGCATAATAAAATTTTGACATTTTCATACGAATTTTTTGAATATGTGATTTAAAATTAACATTGGAATCTATATTTAAGCCAAGCAAAGTCCAACTATTTACTACTTCCAAATTTATGTTTTTATAACTAAAATTAATATTGATTGGTTGTTTTTGATGTGGGTGAAAAGACATTAATTTAGTTTTTGCACAGTTAATTTCTAGATTGTGGTCTGTCAGCCATGACTCGGTTTTTTCTACAAGTATTTGGAGCTTGCTGTTTAAAAGAACATTATTTTCACATGACGTTGATATGGAAATATCATCTGCGAACAATATACAAGTTTCGTCAGTGACTGTAGGGAGGTCATTTATATAAATGAGAAATAGGAGGCAACTAATAATACTTCCTTGTGGTATTGAGGCATTTATAATTTTTGGATCCGATCTTATTTTTTGTATTTCTTTTGTCCCATAATTAAAATAATCTATTTCAACGAATTGAACTCTATTTCTTAAATATGACGCAAACCAGTCATGGGCTTTACCGCGAACACCTATGCAATGCCCTTTAGTTTATCTAATAATATTTTATGTTGTACTTTATCGTAAGCTTTTGACATATCTAGTAATATGCCAATAGCGTATTGTAATTAACACTATTTAGTAATGATCCAATTTATTATTTCAATTTTATTATTCTTAATGAAAAAATATTTAATTTAATAAAGTGTTATCATAGCAAGAAATTATTCACATTCCTTGTTTAAAAGTGTTCGTGTTTACATATAAAAAATCGACTAAACAAAAAGGACAGCCGGATGTTGTTCCCTGATCCCTGAAACATTGCCAATAGGATAAAAATATCTCCTCAGGGAATAGTTTTTTGAGGTTATCTTATTAAATATGGTGTTTTAAATAAAAAATATTATTTGATAACTTTTTGTTTGTTACTTGCACACAATTTAAAAACAATATAAAACATCTTGAAATAATTTTTCGCCCTTTTCACTGTTCCAATACATGTAAAATATTATTTGTAATAGCATCACCTCTGTTTACATTTTTAGTCTTTAATTTCCTCTCACAGTTCAGTTGAAATTTTTCAGAAATCTACCAACAGTAATTACAAGGAGCGACACAGAGTTGTTAAAACCACCAAATATTACTTAATTATTTTTTCGAATTCCGGATTTCCGAAAATGGTTTTACTGCATCGTAGGACAAACTACTGACCTAGAAGTCGAAGTTGGATTTTAAAGTAATTCTAATGGTGCTATGTAAAAAAATGCATTAACTTATAATTCTCTTCTCTAATCTCTAATCTAATCTTACATTATAATTATCTACGTTTAATGTTAATCGAGGACGGGCTAGTGTTTATATAGTTTATTTTATTTTGTGTCAATTTCGTATTGTTGTGATAAAATCTAGTTCTTTGATAAATTAATAAATATCTACAATAATATAAGCAAATATACGTACTGGCTAGGAAACCCAAGGGCCGACAGCTACCTCGCCCAACGCATTAGCATAGCATTCCCCCTTTCAGTAAAGAGTTATAGCGTAACATACGCACAAAAAAAAAATACAGTCGAATTGAGAACCTCCTTCTTTTTTTGAAGTCGGTTAAAAACACCAACTTCACGCTCTTTTCCTATTAGGTTACGTAGAGAGACGGAACTCAAATTACAGTGACAAAATTAAGCGTGAAACTGACAATTAACAAAGAACGTGCTTTATTTTTTATTTTTTAGTTTAAACTCACAGTTAAACTGATAGTGTCAAATAGTTCTTAAAATATGCACAAAGAATTACATATATCATGTAAATAAGTAATTAGAAACAATGGAGACTCAATAAAATTAAATATTAGGTCTACTCTATGCGCTCTGTGCAAAGATGACTTCTTCTAATTCATATAAGTATCACCTCATATTTGTCCCTCCAGATTTATATAAAGTTACAAATAGACTTATATGAACATTGTTCTCATCTACTTTTAAACATTTAAGTGACATGCTAGCAAAATACAATTTTCGAATACACAACTGGTAATAAACAAGCTAGCAACGATACGATTGATTTGAAGAGGCTAGACGTGAGCACGATGTCGCGACGGTATACTTCGGCATATCTACTTATGGATAGAATGCGCTTGCCTTTACGAATGAAGAAATTTGCGCACTAGGTCGATTCGTGTTCCGAATTCGAGAAATGACTGTCTGAATTACCATAGCAGGTATTAAAGCATGCGCTACTAAGCATAGTAAGTTCACGTAAGTTTTTTCCTGTACTGTGAAATCGTTTCGGAGCCATTGTTAGTTGAATCGGTCAAAGGCCAGGGTCAGCGTTCCATAACAGGACCATCTCCTCACCAAATGACCCACTAGTAGTCACACTGTAGTGCATTCCTGAAACAAATAATTGCAATGTCAGACATAATGAATTAGATACAGTCCAAGAGGCAGGTAGTAGAGAGGTACAGGTGGATGGGTGAGGCCTTATCAAGTGTAGGAAATAATTAATAATAATTTAACTATATATTTAGTCATAAATCCTATTACGTTACATTAACATAACGACAACGTAACACTCATATAATAGTCACAAAAATATGAACGTACAATAAATAGAAAAGAAAAGACTCGTTGCAACGCTACAACACAAAAATACACACATGTAGTATGAGAAGTGTGGGAAATTTTGTCAATTCTCCACCATTATTCATATTTGAGAATTTTAATGTGATTTTAATATGTATAATGTTTGTTACAAATATAGCTCGTAGCTTACTAACTAAGCTAATGCCATAGCAGAGATTGGACGATGATGTGATGTTATTGCTCATTTAGAGCAACATACTGATATTCTGCTACGCCTGAAAATAGCCGAAAACGGCAAAAACTGTATGCGGTAGTGAGTGCGTAAGAAAGTATAACAAACGAATTAACTGTGGATAGAATCATATTTAATTTTATGGTTAGTATTGTTAGTTTATGTCCATATAGTAATACAAATACAAAATGCTTTATGCTTTATTTCTCTCAAAAAAGTAATAATAATAGACTAATCAAATTGGTGTTAGATTAGTAGGAATTAGTAAAATTAAGAAAAATAAATTGCTATTGGAAGTAGAATCACTGGCTGAGTGAATATAGTTTTGTATTTAGAATGTGTTTGAAAAATGAAATAGAAAACAAGAGAACATCTTGATATTACGTAATGTAACCCAACGTTGAAAATATGTAAAAAAGTACAATAAAGCAAGTTTTGAAGATTATTCCAGTTTACATTCATAAAAGTACCTCTCGCTACGCATCCCAAGCTACGCCCTAGTTTACAAATGATGGAGTCGCTGAAATAAAGTGTTAGGATTTAGTCAGGTTCCCTAATTAGCTAGGATAGCTGACGAGTAATTATATTTTGATTTGTTTGATTAGGATGTGGTCATGGTCATTTTAGATAGGTTTTTGGCAGACTAAAGCCATAGTCTCCTCGGTGGTTTACTTGTTGGTAAGGTAATAGCTTCCGAGCAGTGTGTGGCTAGCCTATAGTAAAGACTGAAAGTTAAGTTGCCTATCATAGATAGAGATTGCTCGAATTTTCGTAACCTCGAAAGTAATTTTGAGAGGAAATTTTTTTTTTAAACCTAACTTAACCTAACCTAACCGAACCTAATCGTGTCTTTGCGATAAACATCCAACATATCCTGAAAGAACAACGGTTTCGTTATAATTAGGTTTTCGGTGTAATGAAAATTGAAACAAACGTTATTTCGGAAAAAAAATTTCAGTTTGTGATAGGTTACCAAATTTTACATCAGTTATGAATGAATAAATAACACTGTTAAATATTGACAAGATAATCTCAGTACAGAGTACTAAAAAAACCAACCTCAAAAGTACGTGGAATTACATCTATTTGCCAAGTTTTATTGAAATATCCCCTAGTGAGTTGCCGTGGTGGCCATTGGCCACCGTATTAGACTAAATGGATTAGGGCATATCGGTGCCTGTAGCTTAACTCAACTTCTTGGTAGATAGATAGATAGTTAAATCACTAATATGACACAAATACAGATTAAACACAAAAGTAAAAACATAATATTGTTATTGTTAATACAAAGATCGATTATCGATCGATGGTTTATTATGAATACTAAGAAAGGCTCCTTCGGCTCAGTTGGAATAAGCGTCGGCACGGTATGTTACAGACGGTATGCTGTTTTGTATCTAGCCGGATCGAAGGAGTTTTTCTTTGTGTTCGATCTTTGTATTAATTTAATAATTATAACAAATTAGCGGAGTAATTTCACACAAAGGAATTGAATATCATGGTAGTAAAACATTGTTATATTCTATTTCTTTAACGCACACATTCACAGCCGGCACTAGGAAAAACACACATATAGACTACTACAAAATACACCCAAACTCACGAGTGTATTTTATATAATGTAACCAGCATGGTAACCGTTCGGCCACAGAGGCAGTTACAGTTAATAATATTTATTACGTAACATTATTGTCATAGCAGTGAAAGGGCGCTGACCTGCCAAATTAGCACACGCCAAACTTTCCTAAATGGTTTTCAGTCAGAACCAACGTAAGGGATTAAGTTATTTATATAAGCAAAATATAACGACCATGAGTGAAAATGTGTGCTCTATCCTACCAGGAATGTAATTAAAGTTCGCTGATTGGCTTTACAGTTTCACCTACGATGATGTTGAAAAGTTAGTAACTCTGTAGGTTTTGCTCGCTCACATACGGGAAATAATAAAGGTTTCGAAAAACAAATTAAATTGCAGCGAACTGTGGCTAACTGTAACAGTAAGCTGCGTTAAAATAAGTTACTGAAAAATGAACACGGAATATATATCTTTTTTCTTATTTTCGGAAAATCAACTGACGGAACGAACAACTCGTGCTCTTCTGGTAAGCGACAGGTCTGCCCATGTCAGTTGCAGTACTACTCAGAGCATTAAATCGAAAAGGTCTGAGGGGCATGCGCCCGTCACCCTGAGACATAAGTTGACTAGTCCCATGTGCCTGTGATTTCACCAGCACTCGTAGGGCGCATTTATTCGGCACGAATTTCACGGAGTCCGCGCAGTCGCCGAGTGGAGGTCGCGTTGCCGCCGCGCAGCGACAACGTGCGTCTAACTGTCATAGCAAAATATGCTCTATTTATTTAGCATTTACGTTTTAACTTAAATGAGCGTTCCAGACACGCGGGCGAGTCTGGCTTGAATTTGATCCGCGCGGCGACCGCGCGATTGTATTATTCAGAGGAATTTGAATGTTGTTGCCTAGTAAATAGAATTCAGATTCGCCATTAATGTACATGAAGGCGTGGTAACTGGGCGGTCGTCGCGCGGCGGCCTTTTCTCCTCGTGTAACTGGGCGCTAATGCTCACATTACTGCTTGGCGACAGAAATAGGTAAGGTACTTCAAAATTATTATTTATTTATTGTTCTTTCCCACCTTAACAATACATTTGTCAGGGTAATTAAACTAAGGAACATCGTACAGTTAAATTGCGAGATGGAAGACTGGTGCCTAAACTAGGTTGGACATGTACTATAGGACCTGCAGCATGATGTTGATTGCCTCTCCCGATCGGAAACTACGTCTTTTTCGAGTCGAGGCGTATAATATTGTGGATGGGCTACCCGATCAGATCGATTCCAATTTGAATTAAAATCAGGGCCCTGTACTTCCTTGGACGAATTCTTTCGCAAGGAGCTCTATTGCTAGTATCATAATTAATCATATTCAAACAAGAGCTTGTTCATGTTATAATTCTACGGAAAAGAACTTTATTTCCGAATCATCATTAATCATCAACCCATTCTACGTTCCAATGGTGGTCACGGGTTTCCTCACAGGCTAGGGTTTATTCCATAGTTCACCACGTTGGTCTATGCGGGTTGGGGACTTCACACGTTTGCCGAGGGTTGTGAACCTTCTTAGACGTGCCTGCACATACATCATAGAATAATACATCGAATGACACCTGTGGCTTTCTTCACCGAAAAGTTCATTTCGGGAAACACTGAGGTGTGAATCCACGGTCTCTGCTTGAGAGGCGGTAGGTCAAAGGCTACCATCACGCTACTACTTCCGAATAATAAACAAAAATAATAGTGCCGCCACCCCCATTAAAAAATTCTAAATTAATCTTTTAGGCCTCGGAAGAGGCGAGAGTCTAAAATAGATATCCAAAATAATAATAAACCTCTTTATTTGTACTATCTTGGATAACTGGTGGTAGTTTATACGTAGCTACTTATACCATTATTAGTTACGTACAAATTAGAACAAAATCACTTCAATAATTATTTAAAATTTTAACTTATACTGTACTACAACTTAACAAGCAAATTATTATCAAAAAATATATATCGTTAAATCCTAAATGCCATAATATTGTTACTGTTTGCAATCATGTTCAGGATGTAGTTGGTGTTTTGCATTTTTTCTGCGCGTCAGATGCATAGAGCGTTTGCGCATTGTGGTATAGAAACAAACATTTCGAAAGAAATAGTACCTTGCCGAAAATACCCTATTGTTTAAAAGAAAAGTTTTTGCTACACTATAGTATCCAGTTCAATTTATGTTATTGGTTGTAGATTTACTTTTTTTTGGTTGATAATTGTAATCAAAATAACTAAGCTACCGTTCGTTCAACAAAGGCAGTCTTGGGTAATATAGACCGCTTTTAAAAGCTCGTTAGATTCGTTACCAGTCGTACCGGACGGGAGTCGAACCCCGGACCCACATCAATCACTCATGGTACTAACTGTGGGTTCCGATATCGTCAAAGTTGTTTTTTCTTTTCTGGTTGTCACTTTAAATGAAACTATATTATAATTATGTTTTAACTCGAAAAAATGTATAGAATAGAACATAATATAGAACACGTTGTCCTATAATAAATATTTTTAATGTAATTCATGATAAAACAAACCAAATGAATACAATTAAAAACAAATACAATAGCAGGAAAAAGAGAGTATCAAGTATCCAATTAAATGCTGCGTTCAATTATGGTATTCGATACGAATGAAAATGAATTGATGGAGATGGGAATAAATGATAGTATATAGTATTAAAATATTTACATTTGTAGCGTCAACGGTCACGCTAACTTCCGTTTTTGTCTGTTACGTGACTGCGAATTTCAAGTGATGCTAAAATTGATTTTGTTATTAATCAGCTAGACGAGAATTATAAAAGTAAGCTTATAAACATGTATTTGTTATTATTCTAAATAAAAAATGTTTATATAGAACAATAACGAGATTTACATAATAAGTATTAGTTCAACAAGTAACTACAGTAGCCAACAAGACCGCGTCGCATCTATTAAAACTCAACTCCGAATAACTAGTGGAATGAAATGTTCCAATTTATGTATTCTAACATAATATTACTATAATAATAAAAAAATAAATTATAGACAAAATTAACTATAATATACATATATGTAGTAAAATGGTGGTGTAGATTTGCTCGGCTAGGTGGTGCCCCCTTACTACGTCCAGGAATCAAACAACGAATTTTGGTGAAGACGACTCGCTTTATTGTACAGAAGCTTACAATACAAATGTGTCCAATAAAAGGGATTCGTCCCGTTGGATGCTAGCGCGGCGCAAGTCAGTGAGAAGTCTCGGTGGGTGCGAATCTAAAAGTGTGCGAAGGGTGCGAAACAAAAAGACAATCATTCAGAGGTGTTCCCGTAGCTTGCCAAGACAGATTGGCGCCAGATCGAGACGCTTCCTTAGTAGGTAATGAGGTTAACTGTAGAAATGTAATCGTTGAATAGATCAGTGATAACTTAGACAAATAGATCAATTTTGTACAAAATACTAGTAACAGGTCATTAAGGAAAATCTTAATATCGCGATTCGAAAATCGTGTTTTCTATGACAATGCGATCTAACCGTAAACTTCAGAACTATGTATTGTTACAAAATGTTGCTAAAGTTATTGTGTTACTTATATTTAAATAAATGTGATTTTAATTATGATTGTGATACAATAGTCCATTGAATTTAAATTCCTGATAAGACAGAGGAGACGCTTTATTAATTTTATTATAAAGTGAAGAACTGTAGAAGTAGTCGCAGTTTCACATACTCTGTCAATATAGACATAGTGACAAATAGTATACGTGTACAGTAATTTTAGCATCGAAAAGCTGGTTAGGGGTGTCGATTTCCAAAGTCGACTGTGTCAGTGCTTCAACATAGGCATAAATCTATGCGCTTTCGCTTTACTCATTCAGTCCCTTTCCCCTTGCACGGATGATGGAAGTAACTTATTTCATAATGATAGTTCGTGTGTGTCAATGTAATGCAGAGAACTGTACGACAGTACGCAATCTATCAGTGTAAATTAATTGAAGGTAAACTTTCAGTCAAATTTAGAAAATAACTGGATGTTCGTTGGAGGTTGTCTCAAAAACTTCTTACACCTAAAAACAACAAATTTTACAAAACCTGTCCATACATCGATTTACAAAATTAGATTTTAAATCTGATACAAAAGGGACGCAGTGCCTCTATTGTTACCGGCTACTGTCCGGGAAAATAACTGATCGGTAGGAGGTCACAGCTTAGTAAAGCTAGTTACTGATTGTGAGCTTGACGCAGCCATATGAAAGGGAAAGTCGCATGTCTATTAAAGGGCAATTTACCACAACAACGGCTGTGTGCATTGCGCCGGTCTTCTGTTATCGTCAGAGGCGCGCGCGGTTGCAGGATTTTAAAGGCATGTTCATTTCATTTTTCATTTATAACTAAGGCATATTTGGAATTATTAGGCGATTAAATTTTTTGTAATTTATACTTATCATTTTTTAAATATTTTTGTTTAGATTAAGGTAAAACTGGGACTCGAGTTCTAATGAGGAGTGAGCAAGACCAAAGACATATTTTGCCTAAAAATAATAACAAAGTGTAACATGTGCACGAGCATGAAACATAAATAAAATAATCAAATCTAAACATAATATAAAACAAGGCGATAAAAACAAGAACGTTTAAAATTGGAATACTGACTGAAAAGTTAGAATTGAGAACCTCCTCCTTTTTTGAAGTCGATTAAAAAGGACGTTTTTATTGGTCGAAAGATCAAGACTCTGTACCGCTCCTCTACTTCAATATCCCGATTTCAACCAACCGTTTATCCTTATAACGGACGCTTCGAACTATGCAGTGGGTGCTAGCCTTTGCAGGAAGAAGTCGGGAAGGACAAACCAGTCGTGTACGCGTCTCGAACTCTAAAGAAAGCCGAAGGTATGCTACGATTGAAAAGGAACGTTAGGCTATGCCATTCGGCGTAAAGACAGAGACAAACGCTACCTATAAAACCGAAAATTTAAAATTGTAACCGACCATAAACCACTAGTTTGGCTTTTCAGCGTCAAGGACCCCGGATCAAGACTTGCCGGATGGCGACCCAAACTAGAGGAATACATAGGGCGCACTATAAGTTTCCAGAACTGGCTACTTACATAAACAATATTTAAAAAGTAATTACAACATTTGAAAATGGAACTCTTTGGCTGTAGAATACAGTTTGTTAATCAGACTGTCACTTGTTTTTACATTGTGGCGTCATTTTAGACCGGCAGTTGTTGACAAACTCCGTAAAAATAACCGTAAACGCCGTTTCATCTTGCACGACGATTATGCCAGTTCTCACACGCCAGACAGACAAATGAATTTTTGAAAGTGAATAACGTAGACCTTATGAGCCATCCCGCGTACAATCCCGACCTGGCACCTCGTGACTTTTATTTATTTCCAAAGATTAAGAACCAGTTTCGCGGTCAACGATTTTCATCACCTGAAGAGGCTGTCGAAAAGTATGAAAAATATGTTTCAGAGATTCTCATGGAGGAGTGGCATAAATGTTTTCAAAATTGGTTCATTCGTGTGAAAAACTCGCATTAACGCTAACGGAGAATATTTTGAGAAACAATAAACTCATTTCTGATTTCATTACCATTTATAGTATTTTTTTCTTTTTCGTTCCGGAAACTTATAGTGCGCCACACGTATAACTATGAGATAATATATAAACAATGAACATTATACGCTAACGCGGACTCTCTCACTCGCTTCCCTGTCAACATCCTAGAATCCAACAATTCCGATCTCAATCCTGACTCATGTAATTCAACACCTTCACAGTGCATTGAACCGACACCCTACTATCTCTGAAACGTACGAGCAATTCCTGCAAATCAACAGACAGTCGGGCGTATCATGTGACCAGTGATCGGGAATTGAGGGAATCTACCTTAAGTATAAACATATTCTTAGTATGGATATACCCATTTCGTCATCAACGCGTATATAATTCCTTTTGTTAGTGTTAGTTTTCTAAACATTTCAAAAGTAAAATATTTAAATACGTAAGTAGGTACCTATAAAAACACAATTACAATGTTTTTTTTTGAAACAACAATTTGTGGCAAATACTTAATAGGAAATAATAATTTGTCACTAATACGCTCAAAATTCAATAAGTAATACGCATATCGTATTTATAAATATAGTCAGTTTCGAGAAGTAGAAGGGAATGTCCACGTTATTCTTCAGTTTAGCTAAATTAACACCCTCAATTTCGATCACTGCAAATGACACAACAATAGTAGAACACAAAGTTGGCAAAGCGTAAACTAATTGCTTGCCAAACATCAATCGATCGGGATGTCTCTACCCCTCTGTTCCGACATAACTAATTTAACCACGACTGAACCTAATACGTATTCGCGATGTCGAATGAGAATTGCACACATTCTTATCAACATCCAAAGAGAAGCATCTTTTCACCCACCTTTTACAGACTACAGGGACATGATCGAATTTTCGAACCGCGTAGATAAAGAATTTGCGATATCAGATTATAACGACCCTTTTATACAACATGATTTCGTTTCTTTTCCACAAGACCAAATTTAAGGCCATCATCTACCGCAATTCCATTTCATTCCCAATACACGAGAAAGTCCAACGAAACCTCAGAGAGTATTATGATTCTTCAGCAGCCGGACACCCGGGCATTGCTCGCATGTTCGAACGTATAAAATCTCCATACTGGTTGCAAAATATGCATCAAGACATTGAAGACTACGTAAAAAACAGTCGCTCTTACCAGATTTACAAGTCTTTACGGCAAACAAATCGTGCTCCTATGATCATTACTTCCACTTTCACCACATCTTTCGGTATCCTAACACCATGTACGATTTTTGTTTCTGGGTTATCAATATCATTTTATAACTGGTTCTAACATCAAAACATGAAAAATTGTTTATTTTAAAGGGGTAAAAACTTGGCTTTTGACAACGAAAAGTTGCGTACCACACAGAAAACGTACTAATTATCGAGTATATATTTGTTAAAAGCCAAAAAGGGACTTTATATTGTTATTTCAAATCAATAGTATATTTCAACAAAACAAATTAATGACAAAGAACCCAGAAACATCTGAATTTGCGAGATTATGTCAATACCACTATGTAAATAGGCCGTTACGTATAAATACCATTGTGACAGCCACAAAAGCAAAAATTTCATGGGCATAGCTGATTTTTTCTACATACTTCCTGCTCAATTAAACAGAAACCAATACAGTCAAACCAGTAACAGCACCTTTTTGAAAATTGTTATATATTATCTACTGAACTAAATAAAAATTCACTAATAATCTTCGGAGATTGAAAAGCAAATGTGTAAGCAAGACCTATTTTGCTACTTTATATGATGATATAAACTACAATGAACTGGCAAGACAATGCACTATGCGATGGCATAGTGCATTGTCTTGCCTTAAACGTGCAAATGTTGTTGCTAGTAGATGGGCTAATGAAAACTTATGAAATAGACATCCGCCTCCTGCCATCTTTACTAGAAAACAAAAGATATAAAGCTATTTATGTACAGTTACCTACATCATTTCAGCTTTTGATGTTATAATATGATGATTGAAAACCCAAATAAAAACTGAAACCAAAATGATGGCAATAAATGAATAATAAATATGGCCAAGCCTTAGAGAAATGAGAATGCACTAGATAATAAAAGAGGCAGGCATAATAAAAGACATAATAAAATGATTTTAAAAATGAACAATTATTATAAAACACTCTTTATAAAACTAAATAACACAATACTCACCCCTAAAGAAGCTATATAACTATATAGGTATATAACTTAGTACTACTCGATGTGAAAGTTAACAATAAGGAAATGAAAATGATTTTTGATTTATGGGCTCATCCTCTCGTTTCTAGAATTTTGATGCTAGTGACGACGGATGTAACAAATGTAAAACAAACGTAACGTAACAAATGTAGGGAAAAGAGTATTCGAAAATCATTCAAAATTTTAACAAATAAGTGGCCAGGAACCAGAAAAGAGATGATAAAATGGTGAGCTTTATGCCAAAGCCTTTTTAAAACTCACTACAAAAAAGCAAGACCTATTTTGCAAAATATATTAGTAAGGAAAAATTTCGTCATTTGAGCTTCTGTCCTACAATTATGTTTATTAATTAATCAAGTAACCGTTATTGAAAAAGCCAATAAATACCTCCTCTATCATCAATAAAAACCTATAAAGTTAAAAAATTCATTGAACTTTCATATTCAAAATCGATCGAAAAAAGGAAATGTGTGAAATTTGCAATGGGACCGATTTGATACTTATTCCCATTGAGTTAGGCAAATTGAGTTACGCAGAACGTGATACGGCAAAATGAATTGATTGTATTATTTGCTTCATTCTGTTGTCGAAGCTTTTAATGGATAGAGCTTTTCTGTTTCAATTTGATATATGTGCATACATTGGTTGGCTGATTCAAAATGTCTTTACGCAGGGCCGGATTTAATTTTTTTAGCAACAGTAGAGCACCTTGTGAAAGAGTTCGTCCAGGGAAATACTATCACCTTACCTATTTCTGCCGCCAAGCAGTGATCTCAGCATCACTGTGTCCCGGTTTTGAAGGGTAAGTGGACTGGTGAAATTACAGGCACATGGGATTTGTCAACTTATGTTTCAGGGTGATGGGCGCTGTGTCAGTGCCCCTCAGATCTCTGCGATTTAAAGATCTGAGTGGCACTGCAACTGTTATGAACAGGCGTGTAGGTTACCATCAGGCGCACGACTTGTTATTATACCATAAAAAAATAATATAAACAAATTTAAATGAACAAAACACCAAACATAGCGTGAACATAAATATCATACAGACTACCCTGGACGAACTCATTCATAAGGAGCTCTACTGCTACTGATTCATATCCAATGATACATATACTTTAATATATTGGTGAATATTTCATTTTTGTTGGTACTGATAGTATTTTTTAGATTTCTGATTTGACTCATTTGAAATAGATAATAATAATAATAACGCACACACTCAACATAGACGCGCACTAGGCGAAACCCTGTGTCGCGGGTGCCATGGACACACACATAGACAACCACGCATTACACCCAAACTCACGAGAGAAATAAATGTTGGCCATATAAATATTTCTCCCGGCCCGGGAATCGAACCTGGGACCTCTGCGTGGCAGTCATGGTAACCGTTCAACCACGGAGGCAGTTCGGATGGACGCAGATAGATGAGTTGGTTTCATAAATTATAACTTTTTTATAAAAAACACCAACCTCTAAAGTTTGCTTATCGGCTTTTTTACAGGAATTACATCTACTTGCCAAGTTTTATAGAAATCGGTCAACGGAGCGAAACGGAGTTCATCCCCTAGTTTGCCATCCTTAGAGGTGGAATATTTTCTTCAAATTTGAATGGGACCATGCTGAGGTACCTTCTTTCCAATAAAAAAAAGCATCATCAAAATCGGTTATCGCGTAACATACACACAATAAAAAATACAGTCGAATTGAGAACTTTCTCCTTTTTTGAAGTCGGTTAAAAAAATAATGTGATCCAATAAAGTAGTTGTCCCAACGTAGGGAAGGAAAACGGAACTAATTTGGTTACGTCTGCCACCCTCACGGGGTGTTTTGGCGGCGGGAGACAGAGTAAAAGGGTTTATTTCCTCCCTAGGTTGAGAGATAGCTAGGGAAAAAATGCATATGCGAATTGGTATTTTTAAGAACCGTATGTTGTATGGGTCCTTTTAATTTCACAATTAGAATAAAATATAAAGATACTTGTTCTATAATGCAACAACACAATATACACACATTTTTCAAGTATTGGGGTTTAAGCAACCTCTGTGGTCGAGCGGTTTGCACGCCGATTTTCATGGCGTCGCCATCTCTGAGGTCCCGGGTCCGATCTCCGCCCCGGTCAATATAAAAAACTAACTCTTTAATATTGTCTCGGGTCTGGGTATTTGTGATACCTTCGTTGTTTCCGAACTCCATAACACAGGCGCTTAAGTTACTTACTTTGGAATCAGAGCAACGTTTGTGATGTTCTCTAGTATTAAAAAAAATGGGGTGACCCCAAAGTCCTTGTGTTATCAAAGTATAAACGAAAAACATCGAAAATAATAAATACAAAACTTTTGTTACAACTCAGGGGAAAAGCACACAGCAGTACTTAGAATCCGATGTATTTTCGACAACCTCACACCACGAGAGACAACTTTCTGTTGTACGCCCAAAATCTTTACAAATACAAGGCTATTCTTCAACAGCAGTGACACCTACCCGCGTAATAATGTCTAAGAAAGAACTTTCAATATAAGCACTTCTAATTATTATTTTTAATATTTTATTTATTTAATTATTACAAGATACAACTGCGGCGTTTATATATCATTACAGTATTTAATAATAAAATAAATATAATTGTATATTATGGGTATTTAATCAAAATTCCGGAAGTAACAAACCGCAGCCTAGCGGCACATGTGTCTGCCATGAACTTAAAATTACTTAATTATGAATAAAACAATAACTATTTAAATTATGAACTACAGCAGTTTGATCATAACATAAATTGATAGTTATTATTAATTTCATATTTAAATTATTATAGTAAAGTGTGTTGGCTATTTATTTAAGTAGTAAGAACTTGTAACACTCAATTATGTAATGTGTATGGCCAATACTCTAAGGGCGCATTTATTCGACATGAATTTATTCATCGCGCTCACCCCGCACGGCCGCCGCGCGGCTGTCGCGCGAATGCCGAGCGTAGTCCGCGTTGCCGCCGCGCAACGACCGCCTGCCTCTAACTGTCATGGCAAAATACGCTCTATTTACTTAGCATTTACGTTTTAACTCAAATGAGCTTCCTGGGCACGCGGGCGAACCTGGCTTGAATTTGGTCTACGTGGCGAATTAAAATGTTGTTGCCTAGTAAATAATTCAAATTCGCCATTAACGTACACGAGGACGTGGCAACTGGGTGGTCCTTTCCATTTCCCCAAAACTTTCCCCTCGTAAAATGGGCGCTTAATCTTTTTTATTATCTTTCGGGTAACTTTAGAATTCACATTTTAAAAAACCTTCAATAAATATCTTGTATTTACTTATAAAACACAGCTCTAAATGTCATTGGATGGTATCTTCGTTATCGAAATTGTGTCCATTCAATGAATTTTGTGTGAAAAGCTAAAGGGACTGTTAGGCGAAACATAATATACGGTGGAGGTTGACGGTTTTGTAAAAATGTGAATGCCAAACGGCATTACCATGATGAAATACTGCGCATTTATGATTCACCAGTACTGGGCGTTTTTCATGAATTATAAAGTTAAAGCTTTCCCGACTATTCTTAAAATGCATGTTAAAATATAATTTTTAAAAGGCCATAGACAATACAACATTTTAAAAGACAAAATAATATTTTTTTTTTGTTTAATGTCAGCTAATAGCAAAAACCACACGAACTCTTTGGCCAATCCATTACAATAAATAATATATTACGTTAAGACTTAAAACGAATGTGAATTGATTATAAGCCAAGTGAAATAAGTGATACGAATAACAAATAAATAATTGGAATAAAAAAAGTGTTCGTTGTGCTGTTACGGAATCCGTCATCCCCTCAGCTTGTCGTTGTCTCACTTAAAGTGCTACGATGCTAATCGTAGTTATCTATCTATTAATTTGTCATAATTAAGTCTAATCTATCTATTAATTAAGCTTAATTTATCATTGAATATGTTCATTTCACTAGCCATGATTTTCGCTCAGATGTTCACACTCAGAAATAGCATTAAAGTGTTAACACAAAGTCGACGGGTGTTTGCTCCGGTCATCAAATTATTTATTTATTTCAAATGCAAGTCACAACAATACACGTTCCATTAGGTTAGTACTTATTGCTATGACACCCCGCAGGGGTATGGCACTTAGTCGCCACATTTTGGCTTACATTATTGTTCACACATTACAGAATATAATAATAATAATATAATAAAAATACAATTTAGATTAAAATAACATGTCAATTATCCATCATCAACCTTCGTCAAATACATAAAACAACATAACAACATAATTTAACCAAAAACTACGCAAGTTTGTCAATATAAAATTCATTTATGTTATAATAGCATTTGTCAATTAATAATACTTTTAATTTTTTAGTGAAATTTCTGTAATTTGTCTCACGTCCTAGGTATTCGGGTAGTTTATTGTGAATCTTTATCGCATTATAATACGTACTATTCTGATAGATGCTTAATGTACTTTGCGATACAGAATAAATTTATTAGAGATCAGGCAAAGACTTGTTAACGGTCAATTGATCGTTCATTGAATGAGGCAGCAAATCTGTTTTCCTATTTTGAGTCCCTCGCTTGTGAGGCCGTCCTTTCCTTGATTTTTATAGTACTTGAGAGTTCAAAGCATTGTGTAGAGATACTTTGCTTCCGTTACCAGGGAGATAACGTCATCCCAAGATATACGATTGTATCGTATGAAATGCGTCAAGAATCTGAAAATGTACGGATGCAATAAAATTTTTAAAATGGCAGCCAATTGTACCTAATCAGACAAAATTTTGAAATTCGAAAATTTATTAGGTTTCAATGGAAATGAAGAGGCTTAAAGTTTTCGAGGGCAAAGAGATAGACATGTTATCAATTATACAGAAGAGTTTGTAGCCACCAGACATAAATGAATTTTATAAAGTGCGCCCTTCGCAGCTCGACGCCACTCGCGGCAGCATGCTGTATTTTTGTTTTTAGCCTTATCGTGTAGAGAATAGACTTTGTATTGGTTATCTATCAGTAATCCGAAATGACATTTTCCAGAAATAACGTTTGTTCCAATTTTCATCGAAAGTAATTTTGAGAGGAAAATGTTTTTTCTTTTAAACTTAACTTAACCTAACCGAACCTAATCGTGTCTTTGCGATAAACATCCAACATATCAATATATATAATAACAATTCCCAGAAACGTTATTTCGGAAAAAAATTTCGAGGTTGTGATATTTGTTTTGCATTGCTCGCTTTAAAGCATCGCCGCGTGCCGGCGGCGGCAAATTAAGAAGACCCTAAGATGTGCGTTTCGTGTACAATGCTGCGTGTTATCCACAAGCTGGCACACGCCGACGGCTTTCGTCTATTGAATGCGGTCTCCGTGGCGTACCTACTCATTTGCTTGCGGTGGGAGTGCTTTAGCGCTACTACCGTGTCTATCTTTTGCTACAGAGAATATTGAAAAGTCTTTTTTGCCCACCATAACATTTATGCCCTTCTCCTACTCCTCAGTGGTACATTGAATTTTGTCTGCCTCAATCAGCGGTAGAGCTCCTCGTGTTCGCATTATGGTTTAGCGCAGAAGCAAGTAAAGTTGCAGTACTTCCCTAGACGAACTCTTTCACAAGGAGCTCTGCTGCTATGTTCAAATAACTTAGCGTGGACCGTCCCGGGAGTGGCCCGTATATATATCAGCTAAATTAATGCATTTCTTGTACAAATCTGGTGTTATATTGGTGGATCATGATTCCTATAGCACTGACAGGGCTCCGTGTGATTTTGCTTACGATGGTCGAAAACCATAACTTACGATTCGCCGCAAGAATCCTTTTTGATCTGTTCAGAATTGAATGAATAAAAAGCGTATTGAAGTTAGGGGGCATACGTAACTATAACAAATAAAGAAATAATAGAGTACATATACGATACCAGCAAACGGCATTTACGCTGTTCAAGGAAGCGGGGTCCTTTGCTCTATCTAATTATGGTGATCTAATTATGGTGGTGGAAACAATGCACCGTCGCAAAACTGTACTCTTTGTATTTACTTTGTATGTATATATTTATTGATTTACAAGCGGTAGTAGCAAGTAATAATAACGCACTATGACGTTGTGCGTTATTAACAATATTACTATTACAACAGACCTCCTCATAAAAGCGTTCGTCCACGGGCGTACACCCACCTTACCTATTTCTGCGATCAAAAAGTAATGTGAATGTTCCAGTTTTGATGGGTAAGGGAGGAAATCATTTAAATCGGTTTCTGAGGTTTTCGTAATCGTTAAATGAGATATTCTTTTCCGAATCTAAACCGCGTGTTTGCTTTTTCAAACAAACCAACGTCTCCGGCTTTTTACAGATTCCAAGGTCACGATTGGCTTGATTTTTCTGAAAAACAACATGCAACCCCTTCAGTGTAAAGTTTTGTTTCATTTTAGTTTTATATTAAATAGCAAACTTTGAATGTTAACCGGAATCTTATTGTAGAATGCATATTGCCCATTAAATCAATTTGTGACTTTATGAAGACAACTATCGAGAGCAGCCAGTTTATATAACTCTCGCACTGTCAGCATAAAAAAATATTATTCTTTTTTCATAAATGTACTGTGTTTCTATCTCCAGGACACTCTCGAGCCCAGATTATAAATGGCCCTAATTGTAAGTTTTTGCAGTTTCAAGATTCTGTTCATTACTCCAAACTGAAATGCCTTATGTCATTAAAACGTGAAAGTAGTTAAAGTAAACCAATCTAGCTGTTTCTACGTTCGAAATTTTTATATTTTGTTAATGACTAGTTTCGATAAATTAGTTATTTATAGACCCAGTTGGAAGTAATTTAGCATTAGAGATACCAAAATTTTCGATTTCAATATTTTTTACCATTTTCTATATTTTTTACTCCATCAGCATTATGTCCAATGACGCAGTCAGTTAAATAGCAGTCATATCAGTGTTGCTTTGATTTTAAACTAACCGACAAATTCATAACAAGAATACAAGAACAGAATACAAGACATTTCAATTTATTAACTTAATTTGCTAGTACTATTATACACTAACCTGTCTAGGTTTCTTACATTTCTATTATGAATATCCCGAGTCTTTTTAAAGAGCTTACTATTGTACAAATTTTGACACTTCAAAAATATACATGCACTGAAACGGTAAGATTTTAAGCGATTTAAATAAAGGTTTACGTGATTGTCGGGTTCCTAATGTCGAAAGCATTTGATTTTGTGCCACATAAATTACTATTAGACAAAATATACGAGTACGGATTGATATGAGCTAATAAAATCATATCTACAGAATCGCCAACAAGAGACACATATTACGTACATGGACAAAAACGCGGAAAACATACCCAAATAAAATATGAGAATTGTAGAGCGCGGTGTACCGCAGGGCAATATTTTAGGGCTACTTTTATTTATACTCTAAATTATCGACTTGCCAGATCACGTTCAACAGAAGATGGTACCCTTTGCTGACGATTCCTCTGTGGTAGTTAGATGTACTAACTTTAATGATTATGAATCAACTTTTAAACCTGAAAACATTTTCGGAAACGCAAGCAAATTGGCTTCTGGCTTTTCATACAGGTATTAACCTAATCTAACCTACTGAATGGAGGGCGCAACCAAGCAACCAAGATTTATTACGAGATCAAGATCAAAAGACATACTGGTAAGAAAAGATCAATAATAAAAAAAGAGGATCAAATATTATTTTTTAATACCAAATATTAATTTATTATGCTTAAACATAATAATAGTGTTACCTTGAATGCAATTAATTTATAATTTATCCGTAGATCAACTAACATCTATCAAACGTAAAAAAATATTGTTTATTTAAAAAGTGCATATGTACAATAGGTGAAATCTTTGAGGATCAAATAATATAATCGCTTTCTTTAATTCATTTCATGCGCAGGGAAGGTGGGAAAATGAACTATTCAACTAATATATTCAACAGAAGTGCAGTTAGTTATTTAGCACGATTTATCCTTCACTGGGTTCGCGGAGTAGCAAGTAATAATTCCATTTTGATTACTGTGAGTAGGGATAGCACAACAGGGCGCGACTTACGCCAGTTTTTTTTACTTCTATTTTCGCATAGAGATCTCGCACTTTATGCCGCCCTCGCGCAAGTTGCGCCCTGTCATGCTAGCCCTAAAGAGCGACGGAATTCACTCCAGGTCACTACCCGGAATATCCAGACTAGAACTAATTTAGAAAACTTACTTTCCCAAATTGGGCATACCGGTTATCGAGCCACTGACGAGTATTCATACTGAAAACGGTTGGACCGCCAAGGTCGTCAAGAATGAAACACGTTTTTAACCAAAAAACAAATGGACGAGAATTTTTAACAAAATTGAGTGAGATTTCAATCGTACGTATCCGTCCGGCTTTTCTGTTTCCAAAGGGAAAATCACGTGCTTTGACACGTATCCACAATGGATATTGACAGTTTTATTTTTGAAATCAAAATCCATACAGCTTGCTGGAATATTAAACCAATTTCGATTTGCTTTGCCCACTTACATTCGCCCAACTTTAGGAAAGCGTTTTATCGTTTACGTTTCATTTTAATTTAAACAACCTACATATACTGTGATTAGAATAGAGACGTAATTGGAAACGTAACTGCACGTAATTGGAAACGTCTCTGCGATGATGTAGTGTAGGCTCCCGTTGGAAATTAAACCTGAGCCTTCTACCGAGGAGGCACGTATTATGTTTAAACAAACAATAGGGGGTAACTGGCGATCTCAAAGTAGTTTCTCCTAAACAGTTGTTCTTTGTAGCAGTAGAATTGTGAAAGTAGGGATGCTCTTAGGGAAAGGTACTACCACCTTACCTGTTTCACCCGCCAAGCAGTAAATTCAGCATCAGTCTGTTCCGGTGCTGGTGAAATTACAGGCACATGAGACTGGTCAACTTGTATCTCTGGGTGACGGGCGCAGTGGCAGCGCCCCTCAGATCTTTGCGATTTAAAGCTCTGTAGCGTTATTTGTACTTAAGTTTGAAATTTTACTTAAGTTATTGTATTAGTGCAGTTATTTATTTTTACTTGTTTTTATATTTATTTTTATATAAACTAAACATTTCTTAAAATCTGCAATTTACTTTGTGGTACGATAAGTCGATGTGTCGAAGCGGACAAACGAGCGCAATTTGTTATTAGTGAGTTCGGAACAGGTTTTGTGCAGCTAGAGAGCCAATTTGTACTGTCCAATATGATCTCGGACTCGATAAAGTTCCATTAAGCGATTGCTCAGCTGGACTCGGTCTACGCATCCAACGTTGAGGATTTTATTACCGGTCCAACAGCACCAAATAAATAAGAGCAACTAAAAGCCGAGCTCATCAAGCGCTTGTTAGTCTGGCGTGAAAAGAAAATTAATCAGCTGCTAACAAACGAGGAGTTAGGAGACCGGAAGCCCACACAGTTTCTCCGTCATTTGAAAAGCCTCGCTGGAAAGGACGTACCCGAAGAGTTCGTGCGGTCGATATAGACCTGCAGACTACCCACCAGTACGCAGAGTATCAGCCAGGCGAAACTACCCTTGAACGAGGTAGCCGAATTAGCTAATCGAATCCACGAGGTCGTACCCATTCACCCTGAAGTAGCCGCAACATCATCGTCATCGATGTTACACTCACTGACACAAGAGATAGCCGCTCTAACTCAGCAGATGCAAGTATTGGCGTCAAAGGTCGACCGAATGTCACGTCAGCGCGGTCGGCCTAAAACCCCCAATGGGCAGTGCGGTTGTAGGCACTCATCATCAGAATGCAGATCGAGTGCCAACTTCAAGAAGTTCCCAAGATGCTGGTACCATCACAAATTCGGCGACAAGACCAATTGATGCGTACAACCCTGCAATTTCGCGAGAAACGAAAGGGGCAATCTGTAATGGCGGCCGACGACTGCCCGAGCACCGGCCGCTTATTTGTAACGGACTCGCGATCTAAAACAGTATTTTTAGTGGACACTGGCAGTGACGTATGTGTGTTTCCTGGAACAATGTTAACAAACCGACATGTAAAAACTGATTTAGTTTTCAGTGCAGCGAACGGCACCTATTAATTCGTACGTTTTTGTTAACTTCATATTAAACCTAGGTCTGCGCCGCGACTATGCTTGGCGATTTATTGGTGCAGATATGACGAGGGCGATAATAGGCGTCGTTTTTTTGTCGCACTATAGACTTGTCGTTGACGTGAGGAATCAACGTCTCATCGACGGCAATACATCACTTGCGACCCCGGCGTTGCTTGCGCGATAAGCAAAGGACGTCACTTCGGTAAAGGTAATGTCTGGTAGTTCTACATATCACACCATACTTGAACATTACCCTGAAATAACACCTCCGCCCGGAATACACCGTACACCCACACATAGTACAGTGTAGCACAAACGTACTACACCTGGGCCGCCGGTATCAAGCACTCCTCGCCGTCTTGCTCCTGACAAATTGAAGATCGCCAAAGCGGAGATCGGTTTGATGTTGAAGAGCGGTATCTGCCGGCCATCAGAATCCTCGTGGTGTTCCCCGCTCCATCTAGTCCCGAAGAAAAACGATGATTGGCGTCTATGTGGTGATTACCGGATGCTTAACACCCGGACAATTCCGGATAAGTATCCAATCCGCCATATTCAGGATTTTGCTCATAAATTGTACAATCTTTTCAACTATCGATCGAGTTAAGGCTTACAACCAGATCCTGTTGAACCCCGAGGATAATGCGAATGCGTTCGTCCTTTACGAATCCACTTACATGACGTATGGGCTTCGTAATGCCGGACAGACGTTCCAGCGATTCGTCGATGTAATGCTTAGGGGACTCGATTTCGTTTACGGTTACCTCGATGACTTTTTGGTTTTTTCAAGGGATCAGGAGACGCATGAACAACATCAGCTTCATCAACTCTTCCGCAGGCTCAAGGATTTTAGTATGGCAGTGAACCCAGCAAAGTGCATCTTCGTGGTTGCCGAGGTAACCTTCCTCGGCTACCACATTACAGCCCAAGGAACTAAACCACTGCCATCCAAGGTCGAGGCCATTTACTGCAGGTTTATCCCAGGCGCGGCGTATCATCAGGCACCTTTTAACGCTCTACTGACAAGCTCTGTGAAGGGTTCACATCCCGTTAATTTTTCCACACAGGAGAAGAAAGCATGTCAGACATGCAAGGACGGTCTTTGCCAGGCGGCCATTCTGGCCCATCCAGACTGTCATGCGAAGCTCGCCCTAGTGACAGACGCTTCGGACAAAGCCATTGGCGCAGTGCTCCAGCAATGTAACGACAACAACTGGCAGCCGCTAGCTTTCTTTTCGCGGAAACTAAGTGCTGCGCAGGTAAAATACTCAGCCTATGACCGCGAGCTATTGGATATTTACGAGAGCGTGAAGTATTTTCGGCACATGGTGGAGGCTCTGGACCTTACGATCTATACAGACCATAAGCCTCTCACATTTGCCTTCCACTCTCACAAAGAGAATTGCTCCCCACGTCAGTTTAGGCACCTGGCTCTCATAGCCCAATTTACTACGGACATCAGGCACATAACAGGCAAGAATAATTTAGTAGCCTATACGCTGTCCCGTATCGAGGAGATCTCACAGCCGGTCACCGCCGAAATGATAGCTTCGGTCCAAAAGACCGACCAAGAGCTCGAACAACTACTAAGAACAGATTCTTCATTACAGCTCGACAAGGTGAAAATTCCTGGTTCTCAGAGTTTACCTGTACTGCGACGTCAGTAACACTACTCAGAGACCATTTATCCCCAAGACAGAGCGGTATGTATGGCCTGGAGTCAGAAAAGATTGCCAGGAATGGACACGCACTTGCCTATCATGCATGCAACTGCTGTTAACAGGCACGGTTGGTAATGAGATCTTAGTAGAAGGTGGGATTTATAAATTTAATAATGGTTGCGGCGTTATAACTTTGCGTCAAACTAATAAGCCGATTACGTTACCATCTCAGGCATTGATTGCTCGCAGAAAGCCTTTTAAAGAACTACCTACCTGTAGGCAAATAGTGGCCCCTGCAGATTTGCCTAGTGAATCGATAAAGATAGGAACTGATTTGACGGACAGTAATAAGAAAGAATTAATCTCTCTACTTAGCAGATATCGTAATTGTTTTGCGATGAATTTACGAGAATTAGGATGCTGTACGACTACAGAGATGAAAATTGATTTGAAAGATGACAAGCCAGTAGTTTATCGACCATATAGGCTGCCCGACGCTGAGCGGCAAGTCGTGCGTGACTTAGTTGCAGAATTAATTGACGCAGACATAGTGCAAGAGTCCACATCCGACTATGCGAGCCCCATCTTATTAGTTAAAAAAAAACCGGAAATTTTAGATTATGCGTTGATTATAGGGCTTTGAATAATAAAACCGTGAAAGAACGTTATCCTATGCCCATCATAGATGAACAGATAAGTTAGCAGGGAAGAGGTATTATACTGCATTAGATTTAGCCAGCGGCTATTACCAATTGCCAGTCTCCATTGCTTCTAGGCATCTTACCTCTTTCGTTACTCCAGACGGACAGTACGAGTTCAAACGTATGCCGTTTGGACTCGCAAACGCGCCAGCTGTATTTCAGAGGCTTATTAACAAGGTATTAAGATCAACGCATTTTGAGGAAGCGCTTACCTACATGGATGACGTTTTTATACCTTCTACGTCGGTTGAAGAGGGGTTAGAAAGGTTAGTTCATGTACTTGAAATATTCAAAACTGCCGGTCTGACCCTCAATTTGGAAAAGTGTCTTTTTCTAGCGGAGAAAATTGACTACCTGGGTTACGAAATTTCTGTAAATGGTGTACGTCCAGGTGAAAAGAAAATAGAGTCTGTCTTAAATTTTCCCGAACCCTGTAATGTTCATCAAGTCAGGCAATTTTACGGTCTCGTAAGTTATTTTCGAAAATTTATTTATAATTTTGCCACTATCGCATCACCGCTCACACTTTTATTAAAGAAAAACGTGCCTTTTAACTGGTCATGTGAGCAACAGCGAGCATTTTCTATTTTAAAATTAAAGTTCATTAGCAGGCCCATTTTAACCATTTATGATCTTAATGCTAAGATTACGGAAGTGCACACAGATGCCAGTAAACACGGTTTGGCTGGAATCCTAATGCAAAAAATGATGAGATCGAGTCCTTGCGAGTCGTAGCATACTACAGCCGACAGACCTCACCCGAGGAAAAGAACTTTCATGCGTATGAGTTAGAGACTTTACCAGTAGTAGAAGCACTTAAAAAATTCAGAGTTTATATTTTAGGAACTCCATTTAAAATCGTGACAGACTATAGTGCATTACGTACAACTCTTACAAAACGTGATTTGATCCCTAGAATAGCCAGATGGTGGTTGCAGCTACAGGAATTCGAATATGAAATTGAATATCGGCCGGGTAGCAAAATGAGTCATGTAGACGCGTTAAGTCGAAACATTGCAGCTGCACCACCGTCTGATGATACTTTAGATAGTAGCAATAAGATTTTTCCAAATGTTATGCATATACAGGTAGAAAACTGGCTCTTGACTCTACAGTTGGGCGATCATGAATTAGAACGGATTCGAAAGATACTTACTTCAAAAAATAGCGAGGAAGACGTTAAATCAATAAAAGATAATTATGTAATCAGGAACAATCAGTTATTTAGGTATAGAGATGACGACCACAAAGAGTTACGCTGGGTAGTTCCCAAGGGGGCTAGGTGGCAAATATGCAAACTTAATCATGATGACATAGGTCATTTTGCTTACGAAAAGACGTATGACCGCATCAGTAAAACATACTGGTTTCATAAAATGAAACGTTTTATTAAGAAGTATGTAAAGGCCTGCCTGAATTGTACCTACCATAAAGACAACAACAATACTAAACAAGGTTATTTACATCCCATAGCGAAAGTTCCAACGCCATTTCACACATTGCACATCGATCACCTGGGCCCATTTGTTCGGAGCAAAAACAGTAATGCTTATATACTTGTGGTTGTGGATTCATTCACAAAATATGTATTCATTCGTCCTGTAAGGGACACGAAGGCTAAAAATGTTATACGCGTGTTAGATGACATTTTTTATACGTTTCGGATACCCAACAGAATTATTTGTGGTAGGGGTAGCTGCTTCACTTCAAATTTATTTCAAGAGTATTGCACAGAAAAAAATATAAAACTAATTCTTAATGCCGTCGCGAGTCCTAGATCAAATGGGCAGGTAGAACGGTATAAGCGGACTATTTTAAGTTCTCTCAGTACCCAAACCCACAATTTGGATGAACGCGTTTGGGACAGCTATGCGGGCGTCGTCCAGTGGGGAATAAATCATACGCTACAGAAATCAATAGGCAAAACCCCTGCTGAAGTTATGTTTGGCGTTCATATGAACTGTGAAATTAATTCTTGCTTCGACGAGATATTAGAACAGACGCGATCTAGTATTAATGTTGAGGAGATACGCGACGAAGCGAGTGCTAATATCGAAAAACACCAAACTCAATAGAAAACCAGTTTTGATAAAAGTCGTAAGCCGGCTGTTGTCTATAAGCAGGGTGATTTAGTGAAAATCACAAAAATAACCTTTGAAAATGATGGCAAAAGTAAAAAACTAACGGAAAAGTTTATAGGCCCATATATTATTACCAGGGTATTAGGCAACGACAGATATCGTATTTCTGACATAGACGGATTTAAATCTAAAACCAAAAGAAAATATAAGGCAACTGTAGCAGCTGATAGAATTCGTCCATGGATTCATATTGATTCTTTAGAGTTAAATGATTGAATTACTAATATAATTTATTGAAATGATCAAAGTATATACCATAAAGTAGTCATAAATAGTTTAATGAAAAATTGATAGTAGTCACTTGTTATACTTATGATTATTGTTGAGCGATGCTAAAAGTAAAATTTATGTTTTGATTAAATACACGAATTGTTGATCAATATTTCGTTTTATTACAATAATTGTGAACTATGAATACTGCAGTACGTTTCCCCCATTTCAGATGGCACTGCGGAACCTGCGGGCCATTCTGTCTTGCTGCGGACACTGCGGCTCAAGAAACGCTGCGGACTCTGCGGCCAACTACAGTCACGGATGCTGTGTCGACACAATGCTGAACATGGCACTGCGGATCCTGCGGGCCAATCCGACTTACTGCGGACACTGCGGTTTTTTCAAAAACGCTGCGGAACTGCAGCCGATTGTAGTCACGGGCCATGTGGCGGACGACACTTTGCGAATACTGCGGACAAAGGTATATAATTGTAAATATTATTAGTTGTCTGCGATTAAATGATAATGTGGTAATTACTACATACTTGCAAAAAAAAAGATAACAAAAAAAGGTTGATAAAAAAAAATTCACAATATAATTAGTATATACTTACATTTTCCCCTCCATTTCGAATGTATTGAAAATGCCTAGTCTAACATCACTTTACATTAAAATTATGTATATCCCCTCTAATCCATTTTATTTCTCTCGTTTTCATGAACGGTGGCTTCTATCGAGCGAGAGCTAAGCTTCAAGAATCTGCGCCAATTGATCCTGCGTTACATACCTACTGCCTTGTCACCAGCACAAGGCCAAATCTGCAGCCGTTTATTAGATCATAATCGTATATATTAGTCTGTAACTAGATAGCCCATATTAATAAAGGCCTGGTGTAAGGTGGTTTCTGCGTGTATGGGGACGTTACACGCGTCAGGATGGTCGAGTGTAAGGTCCCATGTCGCGTTGCTACCTTTTTGCATTCGTTATTTGTGTTTTCATAGCCAATTATTACTTTTTAATGTAAAATTAGTAAGTTTGTAAGTGAGTTCTTGGCAACACTGTACAAGAGGAGTGAGGAGAATGGGATATAAAAGCGAAGAAAAATGGCGCACGCGCGTATTTTTACTTTTAGAAAATTTGTAGATCGATTCGTCTCTTATGTGTATTGCAGAAAAAAATAATTATATAAATAAATTATACCTTTAGTATTGCTCACTTCTGGTTTCATTTACAATCGTTACATCAAGTGCAAATTTTATATTTTACATAGGTATGAGTCTTTAGTATTGATTGAATACACAACTTCCAAACGCAAGTTGTTCTACAATACTAGAAATTATTTCAGGCCATTCAATCTCTTGATGGCGTCTCTCGCAATTTCGTACGTCTCAATTCCATTACATATTGAACTCAATATGTTGAATTGAGTTGCCCATGTATAGAAAATACAAGGGCAATTTAATTTTGTTACTTCCATCAACGCAATAACATTATTACTGGGCCGTCTTTGTTCATATATTGATAGCTACCTCACAGAAATGGCAGTCTCTAAAAAAAATATTTTTGTTTTGCTTAAAAATAAGAACACATTTGTTGCATAACTAGGGTAAAACCGGGTTAGATTTCCCACTTTTTGAAAGGGCCTCCTAATTTAAAAATTATGAGTTTACCATGAATAATTCCTATGGATATAACTAGTTTGATCTTTTAAATTATATTAAGACTTGATTTTATTGATCTAACATTTACTGATTTTGAAGAAATTGACTTTTTGCAAACCTATTTTTTTCAGGATAGATGCCTACCTATATGTATGATACGCCACACGATGAAAATACTAAGAAAGATAGATGCTCTTTAGATTAAAATAGTAAAATTCATAACAAAATGTTTTATTTGTAATCTTTAATATATTGTGAAACATCTATAATAATAAATATATACGTATTTAAAGTTACTACCTACTTTACTTCGTATTTTTGTGTGCGTATACAAAAATGTTTGCTGTTTGGAATATGAATAATTTGTCCTTAAACTACTTTTACTTACTTTTAAACTATTATCATTTATTTGTCTTTTTCACTAAAATAATGTATTTTATTATTTTCTTCTGTTCGATATGGATAGATGCCTTTTATTATTTAACTAAGTTATATACAAAAGGGCGATTACTGACATATTTTATTTGACATATTTTTTCTTCTTTAATGTACATGTACATGTGGCATGGTAAAGGTAGGATTATGCACATGTCGAAAAATGGCTTACACGAATCCATTTGAGACCCACCGCAAATGATACGTACACAGCGTTTTTGTATCTTAAATACCTGCATAAACTCTACTGAGTTTCCCCAAAAAATTATACCGTAATTTATAACCGACTGCACATAACCAAAATAAGCTGTTAAGGCCGCATACACAGACGCATTCTGTACTAATTTTCTCAATGGGTACATAAACCGTGACAATTTGTTACACAAGTTCTCAACATGACCTTTCCAGTTGCAATTGCTGTCAATATGGTAAGACCCAAAAATTTGGTGTGTTTAACTTGTTCTATATTAACAAGATTAAACGAGATGTTTAACTCTATCAGTAGTCCTTTAGATGAGTGAAATTGCATGATGTTAGTTTTTGTTACGTTTATACTCTGAGACCATTTCCATTCATCCATCCTATGATGTCACTTATAGTTTTATTAATGTCACGTTCGTATTGCTCTTTGTCTTCACACTTTATAACAGCAGTGCTATCGTCTGCAAATAATACCATTTGTTTACTAATATATCTTGGAAGATGGTTTACGTAAAACAGAAAGAGAAGGTACCTTGGGGGATGCCTCTATTATTCTTCCTGTAGGCGGATCTACTACTTACGTTTTTTAAGTATCTATTACTTTGTGTACGACACAATCTAAGACATGCTTACGAATGAACATGATGTGCAATCTGACAAACAAACCATATATGCAGATAGAGAAATAACTTTTCTTGGTGGTGGTGGGTCAATAAACCTAGAATATTTTTGAACACTCTGCATGTAACATCTTCAAATATATTATACAAAATTCTCGCAGCGAGCCGGTAATCACTTACAACTTTGCCATCAGTAAGCGATACAAGAAACTGCGATTCCTTTGACTTCGTCTCTTTACTTCATCTTCACGTATTTCTTGTCCGAGCGCCTCCACAACTAACGTATTCACGATTTTTTTACACAAACAATGTACAAACGATACCGCTCGAGCTACCGTTGGTTTTATATCAGTTCTAAGATGAAAATAATGTCAAAATACGACACGAAAGCTCTCATTTGGCGTTTCGGAGTAAGGTATCCGCAACTACTTGTGTCAAATTACGATCTTCGACTCGTCGTTACTTCCGGGTCCGATACGAAGCTAAAACGATGATCGATGCTTCATATTTTGTATGACGTGTTGAGGTTATGATGTCCGATACACGTTGTAAAAATCCTGTCAAAATGGCTTTTCGTGGTAGCTTTATCAACGTCCGATGTCGGACACCCATATAAATCACGCGTTTCATTCCGCAATCGGGCACTTAACGCGTTTCATAGTAAGAAATTATTAAAACGAAGGACGTACGCAGCTGGGTGAATATCAACAAATGCATTTTATTGTAAATTTTGGTGGCGCAATTTTTTTTTAGTATCCGAGACTCGTTTGCAATAAAATGAAACATTTAATTTATATATACGTGACCGGACAGCTCACGGATCGTTTTGATTTCGTACGCAGCTGCGGTTGTATATTTTGAGAGTAGGCCTTCGGGACATAACCATTTCCATTAATTTCAGAGATATAAGCAATTAAAAATTTTTCTCGCCACCAATACTTAGAAACGCCACCAAAACGGTTATCGGAATTGAATATTGCCACCATAGTTGGAATATATATATATAAAAACAAAGACAATTAAATAAATTAATTGTTTCTTTAAATTTAATTGTGATAAAAATTTGTAAAAATTTGTTTGCCCCTTTAAAACGACGCACAGGTGGAACTTTCCTCTGCTTTTTCTTTTTAATATCATGTGACGGGGCGAACGAGTCATGCGCATGATGGTAAGCTACACGCCTGTCCATAACAGTGGCAGTGCCACTCAGAGCTTTAAATAAGCAAAGAACTGAGGAGCACTCCCACTGCGCCCATCACCCTGAGACGTAAGTTGGCAAGTCCCATGTGCCTGTAACTTCACCAGCACCCTTACCCTTCCAAACTTAACTATGCTAACATTACTGCTTGGCGGCAGAAATAGGTAAGGTGGCAGTACTTCCCTGGATTTTAGGGTATGAGTTCATTGTTGCTTTAATTGGCAATTGAAGAACTATGATACACAACGCCATCTCTACGAGTGTTTCCTAAAGAAAAGTTGTAGAAACCCAAATGTTTACCATGAGGACATACGGTAGGTTTAATATAATATAATATATAATAAGGCATCATCATCGTTCACAGCCTGATTTCACCCACTGCTGGGTATAGGCCTCCCGAAGTTTGTGCCATCCATCACGGTCCCGTGCTAGCCGCATCCATTGACGCCCCGCGACGCGTACTATGTCATCGACCCACCTTGCAACAGGGCGCCCAACGCTTCTTTTGCCCATCGTCGGCCACCAATCAGTCGATGTCTTGCTCCACCTGTCATCACTTTGCCTAGCTAGGTGTCCCGCCCAGCCCCATTTGAGTTCCATGGTCACCATACGTCATGGTGGGCTGAACACATTGATTAAACAAGCGGGTCTTCAGACACTATGGAACCTTACCTGATTTAAGGGTGTCACCTAACTAGCTAAACGCAGCCCATCCCAGCTGGATTCTTTTCGAGATCTCTTTAGGCTGATGCTCTTTGCCAAAGGACAGAACATGTCCGAGATAGACGTACTGATCGACTCTCTCCAGCCTCTCATTTCCCACCGTGTCAGTGGTATTTGAGGGACTGGAGAGATTCGCCATAATCTTCGTCTTGGACATATTAATCCTTAGGCCAACTCTCAAAGAAGCATCATATAGTTGTTCCAGCATCCTTTGAAGATCGTCGAAACTTGCAAATAGCACGAGATCGTCCGCGAATCTTAGGTGAGGCGAATGGTATTACACTATTGATGTTAATGCCGCGGTTATCCCATTTAAGAGTTTTTACGACATCCTCAAGTGCTGCTGTAAATAATTTTGGTGAATCTCTATATATTTGGGGTATCTCCTTGTCGCACTCTTCGCCGGATTGGAACGGGATTGGTTAAATCGTGAACTCGTACCTGCAGAGTGGCTGAACGGTAGAGCTCCTGGGGCACATCCACGTAGCGGGAATCGATGTGGCAGCGATGAAGAGCGTGGAACACGGCCCAATGTTCGATACTATCAAAGGCCTTCTCGTAATTGACAAGGGGCCGGTTGAATTCGAGAAATTTCTCAATCAGCTGATTAACCGTGTGGATATGGTCGATGGTTGAAAAGCCGCTCCAAAAGCCTGCCTGAATGTCAAGATGTTTCACCACTATGATATTCAATTATTTTTTGTAAAATTACTCCACTAGTTAGTTATAGTTGTACCAAGTGTTATTTCTTCAGGTTATTTGGAAAAAAGTATCAACTCTAAATTAGCATTCTGTGCCTTATTTTGCATCAAGCCTCAATGTCTCGATAAACCCACCGCATGTCCTCATGGTAAACATTTGAGTTTCTACAATTTATCTTCAGAAAACATTCCTGGAGATAGCGTAGTGTATCGTAGTTATTATATATATACTGCCAATGAAAACAACAATGAACTAATTTTTCATGTATGACGTTCTCAACAAAATCATTTAATCAATGATATCACCGTTAATTTAAGTAAAATCATTAATATTTCTTCACTTTACACCTGGTTTCTCAGCCTGGACTAGCAAAATTTACGCATGAGATATTCACCACGTGTATCGGATTTTACTTTTGGGAGTAGACGCGCGAACCGAGACAACGCCATACATAAATACGGATGCCGCTCGTAAATTCGCTAACTCACTGCGCGGATACGACTTTACGATGATGCTTTCGCTAATATAACAATTAGTTTCCATATTGCTCCTTGTAAATTGCTGTGCTTCAAAATGACCTGGCAAAAATTTGCACTTTCTCCTTCGCCTGTCTTAATGGGTGGTTGGTGAAATAAATAGTGATCGTGCGATTGAATGTTTTATTTGTTAAGTCCACGGTAAGCATACTTGTACAACTACAGCTCTGAGTGGCACTATAATTGTTATGGACAGGTGTGTAGCTTACCATCAGGCGCACTACTTGTTCGTCCCGCGTCACTTAATATTATAAAAAAAACATCCAAAAACGTTCAACTACTTTTAGCCGGCCTATGCCAGCAAACTAAGTCTGAAAATCCATTTGTGTTCTCTACTCTAAACTTTAAATTTATGTACTATATGAACTAAGTTAAGAGACTTAAGAAAAACTGTTATACAGCCAACTGCCCATTAGTGTCATTGTCCGTAAGTGGGAAAATTAAAAAGATAAATGCCTGTGGGTTAGTGCTTTGGTGTTCTTTAACATATTTTAGTATTTTATATATTACTACTATTAATTAGAAGTAGCGCGGTTGCCCGGCACAAATGTACCACTGCAGTGCTCCTACAACCGTCTAATTTGAAGGGGCTTTAATGCTCTGGCCACACAGAGGCGGCGGCCGCGCGTTTCAGTGTGGCAGGGTTCATATGAACTCGTACGTTACAAAATTCCCGCGCCCGGAACGTTGCCGCGGCCGCCTCTGTGTGCCTTGAGCATGAATGGACCTGGAAAACCCCTTTTTTTTTCAGCAATCGTTCTAACATGACATGTCACTTATGTTGAACTTTAATCAATTATGTATTGTTTGCTTTTGCATTATATAATGTACATCTAATTTATTATTTGGTCTTTTATTATTGTTTGAGAAAAAGCACTACCTATACGTATTTACCCTGGAGGGAACGGTGACTGCCTGACTTGTTGGTAGGTCAGAGCCTGACTTGTAGTACGAGATCGTAACTTATGATCGTCTGATAATTCCTTTCTTCTGGTCCCTGCAATAATTTACTATTTCAAGTACATTTCAGATCATCGCTTTTTTATTGTCTTCGCGAAATAGATAAAAATATACGTTTTAGCCAGGCAGAACTAAGAAATCGGTGCGCCTGTGCCGTAACCCTGGAGCGTAACCATCAGTCAATCATCAGCCTATCACAGTAATATAATATAAATACCATAGTTCTCATTTTGTGGACATAATATTTATTTATGTACTTGTTTTATTTAATAGGGTATTCTGTGAAGGTATTCACACAATACCTATAATTTTGATTGGTTTTACGTAGCTTATAGTTAAAATTCTACTCTTACGTAGTTACAGAGGTAGCCCACCTGTTGCGTTGTGTGTCGCCATTTATTAACCTAGGATTTAACACAAAGACGGGGGTGACGTATCACTCCGCTACGTACAGTGACGAAGATTTTCAAATAAGAAATTACAAACATCGACTCCTCCATCGAATAGACTTTCGTTAGTGTGTAATGTCGCATATCATGTCGACGTTTGAAGCTCGATGTAAACGGACGTATGCTGCTGTTTTCTTACATTCGAATATTTTGACTTGTATTGCTTTGAATCTGGTGTCGGTGAATCATCGGGCCTTGTCTTTCTATCTTGGGACTGTCGTCATAAGACTACGCTTCCATCTTGGATTCCGTCGGACCTTTCACTCAGTGTGCCTGACTTTGGTCCCTGTGTTAGTGAATTATAATAGTTGTGATGTCACAAGCGCCATAGTTGCGTTTTGTCAAGCCTGAGTCGTGGGTTTGGGCCTGGATTATAAAATCCTTGCCCGGCTGAGATTCGAACGCGGTCCCCATAGATCTGCGGTCCGTCGCTCTACGGTTGCGTCACGGTCGGTTAGGGTTGCCCGGCGAAATTTGTATATATACTTTTTAAATTTATTGAATTTAATTGTTGTCTGCTACGCACGAACAACGTCATCTGGTTTACGCGCTGCGTAGACTGCTTTTGCGTCACACTGCATGCCAACGCTGACTACTGATCTCTACGCCGAGTTTCCGTACTAGCTGTATCGCATTATATAGCCACCTTTTACTGAGTTGCCGCTACGAGCAAGGAGCATTCCAAGGGCTAGAATGAGTACGAGTTTGAACACTAGTATGACCTGCGGCTCTTGCCGGACGGAACTATCGGTGGGTAAGGAATTCTTGCAGTGTATGGTGCAAACGTGCGGAAAATTGTACCACCTTTCTGCCAATGAAAGGGCCACTTGGGCATATCCCAAATGTACTTGCACTATTAAGAAAGCAGAAGAAGCAATCAGTTATAAACTCATTGTGATAGAGCATTCCAACGAGTCTCGTGGCCCAGGTGTCGTTATGACAGTATCACCTGCCCCTAGTGTTGAGGTTTCGAAGCCGAAAAAAACAAAGAAACTGCGTGGCCAGAGACACAACTATATCAGTGAGGAATTGCTGGGTCAACAAATGAGGTTTTCAGCGTAGTTGCGGTTCCCCTTCATGTCATCTCGAAGGGTTCTAAGCAGAGTAGCTATGGGGCTGACAACATGACTATTAAAGACCCTGATGACCCCATGAGTGGAAAATGGGAGGAGCCCCGATCCAGAATGCAGAGACGCCTCACGTACGCTGCGCTGCTGGCCCTAACATCACCTCCCTGGGAGCGGTTAAGGACCGAAAGCATATCCACCTATGGAACATGGTATCTGGTATTGATGAAGTCCGGGAATATCTGCAGAACCTATGCCCGGAAGGACCTTGTACAGTGGAAGAGCTCAAGTCTAGTGGTGACTACAAATTATACAAACTGGGTGTTCCTGCTGCTTGTTTTGATAGGTGTATGTCAGCTGACATGTGTGGCCTGACAATGCAAGAGTTAAAATGTGGTTTTGTTCCGAGACAAAGGGTGTACGTATAAGCGTACAAATATCCTTGACTCAACAAATGATAATATCATCAGTATAGCGTAAAATGTCAAAGGTTTCTTAATACCAAGTTGAAATCTATTAGGCAAAGTATTGTGACTCACGAGAGTGACATTATGGCCGTTGCTGAATCGTGGTTGTCCGAGACGGTAGATAATTCCGAACTAGTGGGTGGTGAGTGGAGTCTGCTACACCGTGATCGCGCTACCGGTCGACAAGGAGGAGGCCAGTGGCCGCCCGGCCAAGTATCACTATGCAACATAAACGTGAGTTCAAGACTACGGATAGTGAGAACTTGTGGACATCCTTTGTGACGGATCAAACCAATCTACATTAGTGTGTCATATACGTTCCACCCAATGCAACGGACGATGTGTATATGAGTTTTTTTCCAGAATTTGAATCCTTTGTCGATTCCATGCGTGGTGTCATGGTTATTGTTGGTGATTTAAATCTGAACCCTAAGTATGTGTCTCTACTATTTTACTACTATTTTAAGTTGTAATTGTTATTCTACTACAGTTTGTAATCTAAGAGAAATGAATGAAGTTTTGAATGCGTACGGGGAGTGTTAAATGTGGTGCTGGTATGAGACCGCTTTCGCCGTATAAAGGTCAGTGAGATTGAAGGGGGTGGACTAATTCCATTTCGTGACGCTTATCATCCTCCTCTGGATATCTCCATAAAGCTCAAGGACGGCGTAACCATTCCTTTGAAAGTTCAACCTAGTAACATCGGCTCAAAGTATGATTGGAACTTTTCCAAGGGTGATTATGAACTCCTTAACTATCTCATCTCCGAAGTATCTTGGAAGGAAGTCCTCGAGACCCGTGATGTCAACGTTGCTGTTGAGCATTTTTATCAGATGATGTGTGATATTTTCGACGCATGCATACCTAGGAAGATCTTAAGATCTTGCAAGCCTTGTAGACGGTATCCGATCTGGTTCAATGCGCGCCTGATCAATGACATTAAGCTAAAAGCCAATCTATATGATAGTTTTTCAAGGCTCAGAGCGGATATTAAAGTACAAACATCATTAGCATACGATAGTTATATTAACGACATCCAGTCTAAAATAACTGGCGATCGACGTTCCTTCTGGCGACATAAGAGCAATTTAAAATCCGAGGTAGTAAGGTTGCATACGACGGAAAGGATTATGAAGGTAGCGACGCTGCACAGACCTTCTCAAATTTTTTCGCGAGTGGATTTCTACCCCGTGCACCACTCCTTGATCATGAAAAAATTACTTGAGAAGACTTAACCAGTTCTGCAAATTATGTTCACATTGATAAAATATCATTACAAGATATCGAAACGGGCATATCTCATCTATAGTCCCAAAGTTCCCTAGGTCCGGATAGTTTTCCAGCTTTAATATTAAACGGATGTGAAGAGTTTCTAAAATCGCCGATACTTCATATTTTCAATTTAGCTCTGTATAATGGGGAGTATCCCAATCAATGGAAAGTTACACGGGTGCGTCCTATTCCCAAGTCAAACGATTCAACCAAAATATAAAGCTACCGACCAATAATAGCCATTCTCTCATAGATTGCCAAGCTGTTTGAATCTATTATGAATAAACTTGTAGCTACTCAAATAAAACCCATTTCTCTGTGACCCACAACACGGTTTTAGGCCGAGAGGATCTGTGGAAACCAACTTGTTGACCCTGGTTAATTCTATTTCTGAATATTTGGATAAACGAATACAAATTGACGTTTTGTACTTTGACTTTCGAAAAGCTTTTGACCGTGTTGACGACGATGTGCTTTTAAGCAAGTTATGTAGCTTCTCGCTCTCGCGCATACTCAGGTTTTTGTGTGCAACACAGATACTTTGCAGCTTAACCTCGTAAGCAGATTTAGCTCTGCTGCATACGCAGTCCGTAGAATACGTGAGCTTACAAATGTTGCTACTACTAGACTAGTTTACTTTATTATAATTATTAATACAAAGATGGAACACTCAGAAAATTCCTTCGATCCGGTCAGAATCGAACCGAACGTCTTCTTGCATACCGTGCCAGTCGCTATACCAACTAAGCCAGTCGGCGTCGTTTCCGCTACTCATCTTCATTTTCATAAGCATATGAAAACGCTAGCTACCAATTGCTATCACAGGTTAGGGTATATTATCCGGAACGCTCCCGATTTTCATGATCCCAGGGTTATCAAACTTATTTACACAGCACTGGTCAGAAGTAAACTTGAGGTGGCATCAGTAATTTGGAATCCACGCGAGAATGTCTACGCTCTGCTTTTGGAGAAAATTCAAAAGACATTTCTTGATTTGAGACTCTTGTATAAGAAAATTTATGGATACCACCCATTTTTATACCCTACGAAATTCCTCCTTGGCGTCTTGGGGTTTAATTCTTTAGAAGTAAGGACGCAATCAGTAGACTACTGACTTTTGCTGGTGACATCTTGCAAGGAGATTCCGATTGCCCAGAATTGGTGGCGCAACTGGTGCGCCTGTTCGTCTCCCCGGTTAATAATATTAATTTACGGCCACGCGTTCATCATCTGCTGGTAGTGCCGGCGGTGCGCACTGTATCTCACAGTAAATCACCGCTTGTTCGCGCTCTGCACTGTCTTAATGCCCTTCTTGTATCTGGGGGTCTACTCTCAATCTCCGTCCGACATCCGTCCGAAACAATTACTGTCAAATGAGTAATATTCGACAAAATTAAAAGACAAGTATCAAGTATGAAGCTTCATTCGCATCACGCGTATTTTCATTTGGTCAAGTATTGTTTATTTGGCAGTAATTGTTTCGGACGGATGTCGGACGGAGATCGAGAGTAGACCCCCTGCACCAGGCTGTGCTGTTTTTGCAAGTGGATGGGTGGCTGTGAGTGATGAACGTTTGAGGTTTTGTGAGAGAATGGATGAACGTCTGTCTTCTGTGAATTATTAATACAAATTGTCTATTTATGAATTTCACGGTGCTTTGGTATTTTGCTGTAATGCTGTGTAATTTTATGCAATAAATAAATAAGTTAATATATCGCCGCTTTTAATGTTTAGTTTTCTGTCTATACTTCAAGCTTATACGAAATACATTCAGATAGTTCGAGCATAATAACTTTTTTCTTAATCTAAGATAAAAATCCATTACCGCCCTAAGGTAATGTAATGGAAAGCCCGCAAGAGTAATTTAGGACATTACGGCCGACTTTACTTACATGTTTATGAGCAAGTGTGATGAAAATTTTTTTCTACTCCTGTACTTTAATCTGTCAATTACAATTTCATAAATCATAGCACATAGGGGCTCTACTTAGTTCTGAACGAAAATTCTATTGTATATCTACTCACTACTGAACTGAAAAAAAAAACAATGAGTTTCAAAAAAAGATTAAAAGAGTATCCTTCTAGCGCGTGACTGTGTTCCTGAACATAATAACGTCACTATGTTTGTGAAATTATTAATATTTAAATTATTTTATTAAATAATAAAAATATATCAAAATGCTACGATAACGAGTATAAAGGCGTATTTGGAAAAAAATATTTAAAAACAATAAAATAGCAAATATGACGCTACTCAAACGCTCTAGTGCCTCCTGACTGGATAAACTGACACTTCTACTCTACCTCTTTCGTTTTTTGTTTTGTAGCAGTAGAGCTCCTAGTGAAAGAGTTCGTTCAGGGAAGTAGTAGTAGAACCTTACCTATTTCTGCCGCCAAGCAGCAATTCTCACATTACTGCGTTCCGGTTTTAAAAGGTAAAGGTACTGGTGAAATTACCGGCACATGGAACTCGTCAACTTATGTCTCAGGGTGACGGGCGCAGTGCCAGTGCCCCTCAGATGTTTGCGATTTTAAGAGCTGAGTGGCACTGCAACTGCTATGGACAGGCGTCTAGTTTACCACCAGGTACACTACTTGTTCGTTCCGTCACTTGATATTATAAAAAAAAACGTTTGTTTAGCTTTCGTTTAAGATTGTTGGCGTGGATTGTTAACAAAATATACATTAAATATTGGTTGTGTATGCAATCAATACATAAATAGGTCTTAAAATCTCATACCTATTACTAAGGCCATGGTACTCGACTTTAAGAACCCTCATTATGCAACGATTGCATAAAAAAAAAAAAAAAAAAAAAAAAAGTACATAGTTATGTAACTGTTACATAATGAAAGGCATTAAAATACGAGTGTTTATGAAACAAGCGGACAGGCGAGTGTTTAACGCCTAATTATGTACTCGTATAGTTACATACACTGCTTTATCTATACACATACTACAAGCTCTCTGTGATATGTTCAGGAACCGCATGTTATCACAATGTTACGACTGGCGAAATGGAGGCAAATAAAAACTTTTCTCACGCATGTCACACAACCGGAGTTTTTATTTAATTCATAGCTAAACTAGAGTCGGCATCAATTTTTCATCGTATACGGGATCATGAAATTAGCTTAGAGGATGGGAAAAAAAAATTGTCAAAATTGTTTGCTACTGACATTTGATTAAGAATAAAACTTCATCTCGACTGATATTAGAATTGAGGATATACTTAGTTCTCATTTATATGTAGCACATCGCAGCGTCACCACTCAGCGTCGACGCAACGCATCGTGCGGTGTCGCTCTTACAATGAAACTGAAAAGATGCTGACTGTTCCAGGTTAGTTACATATAGACACTTAATAAATACCCACATAAGTAATGCCCACATTACTGCTTGGCGTCAGAATACGTAAGATACTTCCCTTGACAAATTCTTTCGTAAGGAGCTTTACTGCTACCACTGTTTATCTTACTGTAAGTGCATTGGAGAGTTTTAGTGATTTAACAAATAGTACTGGAAATATTATTCCCATGGAATAAAAACCTGGTGTCCTAAAATAAGGTCTTGAGCTTGACGTCAGTCTCCCACAATATCGATGGATGGAGTTCGTATAACACTTATTATGATAACTACGTTGTGAGAAATAAACTTTATTATTATAAAATCGAAAGTCACTACCGAAATATAGATATCTAAAACGTAAAATTCAGTCACTACAATAATAATTGCTGTCACATCAACTACAGTATACAACATCGAAAGTATACTACATCAAAGATACCTTGATCAAAGGCATCTGACGAGTCGCCTTTGATCATCCAGGTTGTATCAGGGTAATTACCCTGCCCATCGTAGTGGAATAATGTTGAGCGTCTCCACTACAAACATGGTAATCAACGATAACAAAGCAAGTTATAAGACTGTGATTTATCTACATATGATCAGACAGACACGATAAAACTCAAGGGCGCGTTCCCATCCGTCTTGTCGGTTGCACGACAGAATCGTTTGAAGCTGCGATTACCTGTCGTCACATTTTTGCCGTGACGTTTTATTTATCGTCTGACGTTCTAGCTCTTCCCTTTGTCTCGACAGACTGTCGTCGTAACGTTAAAAAAGTCGTGAACGACAGCTAATCGTGTTGTTCATGTAAACAACTTTAATTTAAGTATACAAGCCACGACACTTTAAACTGCACGACTATCTGTCGTTATGAGTTAATGGGAACGCGCCCTAATGGTTTTTAGTTGAACTATGGAACCCTGATAATTTAAAAAAAAAAACATTTTTTAATACTACAGTATTAAAATTGTATGTAAACACTCTTGTGTACATGAAAATCTGAGTAGACAAGAAATTTATATTATTACGTAATGTCACACTACTTACTGGCATCTGAAAAGATTCAAAATATTTTAGCGTCAATTGGTGGCATTTATCAAGGATTGCTCCTCAACGCAGCACCGACATGGTCTTTATAATACTTTTTTTTATGAATGATCTACTCGTAATTAACGTAAGTACAATGGTTTGGTTTAATCTTTCACGAATTTCACACATTATATGATTTTAAATTCGGAACTTAATCGCGTATAAAAACATATTTTATTTACCTAGATGTTTCGGGTGTGTTGCAACTTCCATGGTCCCGAAGGGACTGAAGAGGCGCGTGTGAATGACATTAAGTATCAGCCAATAAATGGCCGGATATCGTGAGTTACAACCCTAGTGCACAAATAAGTAATGAAGACCAAATGCGGGTACTTACAAAAACTCGTACGGCTAAAATATGTTGATACCCGTCTCCTCAGTAACACGTCTGAAACGTCGAGGTAAAGCAAATATTTTGTTTTTAAAGACGATTAAGTCCCGAACTTAAAATCAAAGAATGCACAATGGTTCGCAACAGAGCTGTGATACAAAAATATTGTTTTACAAATTCTATAATTTAAAATTTATATTGTTTTCTAGTTTTATTAATTTATTTCTATTTGATATTTTTCACAAAGGGTCTGAATAAAGTTCACTTTTTTACACCCAGTCTACGGTACCTGTAAATGGCAATTACGCGGCTCATGGAAGCGAATAAGTCCTTTACTCCATCTAATTAAGGTGGCGACGACGATGCGACGACGGAAAAGTGAGCTTTTTGCATTTATTTCGCATTGACTGTATGATTGTGTGTGTGTAAGTAGGTGAAATATTTCAACGAAATTTTCCGAAAGCTAGCAGGAGCAATGTAACGAACAAAAAAACATCGATGCTGTGCGCCGTATGATCGAAACAGACAGGCATGTGACATACTTTGAGATTCGGGCATCTTTAGTTTAGTTTAGTTTATTTCTCTCAACATTACAAATTTCATACAACTACAATTACATGTCATTTTATACCACGGAAGAAAATTTGTGTTCTGTGATTTATACTACTTTTCGAAAAGTGAGCGTCAGTTTACAAAATAATGAAGAAATAATAATATAATAGTGAGTCATAAGTACACAATAGTGTACATATACAAAATCAACATAATTAATTAAACTAATAAATAATTGAATGAAAGTAACAATGTCAAGTGTATACAGGAAGTGTCAATAAGGATTCTTAATGACTAATAAATGTATATTACAGTATAATGATATGGTGAAATGTCAAATTCATTAATAAATATAATAATTTAAATATTTATTAAGTACTTTGAGTGTACTCTGATACTGAGTAAAGGGACTATTACAATAAAAGGTCTGCACCTGAACGTTTCCTCACAACATTCGTTTTTTAATTCGGCAGGTAGGTTCTCATAGTAGGTCGGTCCTATAACCCACGGGTTTCGTGTAGTTTAGGCATAGACATTAGTCAAATACAATCAATACTACACAAACATTTGGGTGTGAAAAAGCAGTGCTCTCGGTGGATCCCACACAATTTGTGTTGGATTCACCGAGAGCATCCCACACAATTGACCATAGTGGCCAATTGGCTTCTTTTAATTGTAAAATGAGCAAGAAGGTAGACCAATTTCTCTGCAGACCGATTACCACAGAACGAATAATTAGATTTCAAAATAATATCGGCAATAGTTTAAATTCCCTATCCCATATACCTGAGGATCCAAATACTTTATATAACACGATATTTGGTTTAATTAAAAATTAATTTGACAATATATTTAAATCGAAAACATTAACTTTCCATAGAGAGACTAAATTCAACGACTGGGCAACAGTAGGTATTCATAAGAGTAGGTCTCGTTTGTATGAGTTATATGCTATGAAAACTTATAATACTAATTCCAATTTTATAGAATATGTTAGAATTTAGTCGAAAATATTTAAAAAAGTTTGTGTAGCTGCTAAGGTTAAGTTTCACAGCGACAAAATTAGACAATCGGTAAATAAATTTAAAACTACTTGGAGCATAATAAATAAAGAGTTAGGCAGGGTTAAACTACACGATAGAGATATAGTTTTAGAATTAGATAGCAAACTTATAAAATCTAAAGATAAAGTAGCCCAAGCTTTTGATACGTTCTTTTCGGAAATTGCTGTGAACACTACAAAATCATTAAATTCCTCCCCTTCACTTGCTATTGATCTCCTAAAGGAAAATGTTAACGTTTGTGGCAGTTTATTTCATTTTCGTCATGTTAATCCACAAGACATCATAAAAGCTTTTAAGTCAATACATGTTAAAAAAACTGAAGATCTCTGGGGCATTATCAACTAAAGTTATAGACTCAGTTATTAATCTCATTTCCCCACAGTTAGCTGTAGCTTTCAATAGGTGCGTTGACGAAGGTGTTTTTCCCGATTTAATGAAATACGGCAAGGTTATTCCCTTATTCAAAAGCGTACGAAAGTTGATCCTAGCAACTATAGGCCCATTTCAATTTTACTAGCTTTAAGTAAAATATTCGAAAAGGTTATGCTAACTCAATTACTGTCCTATTTCGGTAAGAATCATATTTTTCATAGTGAACAATACGGGTTTACTAGTGGTAGATCGACTAGCGATGCGGGGGTAGCGTTACTAAAACACATCTTTGATGCTTGGGAAAGGTCCCAGAACGCTATTGGTGTTTTCTGTGACCTTTCAAAGGTATTTGATTGCGTTGATCATAATACTCTTATTAGGAAGCTGGAACATTACGGTGTAAATGGCAAGGCGTCGAAACTTGTCTCGTCATGTCTCAATGGTAGAATTCAGAAAGTAGACATAAATGGAGTGACTTCTTTGGGTTCTCCAGTAAAAATGGGTGTTCCGCAGGGCTCAATAATTGGACCTTTCTTATTTCTGATTTATATTAATGATCTGCCATTCTTTGTTAAGGACCATTGCGAAATAGTGTTGTTTGCTGATGACACATCCTTGATTTTTAAAACAGACAGACATGACATTAACTATGACCGTATTAATGATACCCTCTCTAAGGCAGTTTATTGGTTTGATGCTAACAATTTATTGCTTAATGCCAAGAAGACAAAATGTGTTAAATTTGAATTACCTAACGTAAAATCGACTAGTCCAAGCATAGAAATAAACGGAGAAAAGTTAGACCTTGTAAATAAAGCAGTCTTCTTGGGAGTGACCTTAGATAGTAAACTTCAGTGGTTTCCACATATATCGTCCCTGGCCAGCAGATTAAGCTCCGCTGCATACGCAGTCCGCAGAATACGTGAGCTTACCGATGTTAGTACTGCTAGACTAGTTTACTTTAGTTACTTCCATAGTATAATGTCCTACGGGATTCTCATGTGGGGTAAAGCGGCAGATATTCAAATCATATTTGTATTGCAAAAATGAGCGATTCGTTCTGTGTACCGTCTAGGCTCTCGGGTATCTCTCAGAGAAAAGTTTAAGGAGACTGGTATCATGACTGTGGCATCGCAGTACATTTACTCAAATATTTTATATGCCCGTAAAAATATACATAATTTCAATAAGAAAGAAGATATCCATAATATTATATTAACCTTAGAGCTAGGTCTAAACTCATGGTATCACGATTTCGTTTAACCAAGGTAAACAACTCTTTTATGGGGAACTGTATACGTTTTTACAATAAGATTCCGGAGCATATATTAAGTTTATAATTTCCTAAGTTTCAAAACTACATTAAAAATATTTTGATCGAAAAATCATATTACAAAATTGAAGACTACGTGTTAGATAAAGATGTATGGAAAGACGACATGGCTCCAGAATCCACACAAATTTGATTCAAAGTGTATTCCATAGCATTTAAGTTTATTTGTAGAGAGTAATCCCTAGAGTTTCTTGCTCGTTATTCTCAGGGAGGTCAGCGTAGTGAACGAGCAGTAGCTTAAATGTGACGTTTTCAAGTGTAAATTTATTTTACCTATGGAATAAATAATCTTTGACTTTGACTGACGCTCAAAAAAAGGATCGCGTGACTTGGTGCAATGCCTAAATTCAACGAAGGGGCGTCAAATTTGGTGTGGAACATAGTAACAGGTGACGAAACATGGATTTATAGTTACGATCCCAAAGCAAAGTAACAATCTTTCGAGATGAGTTGAAACCAACCTAAGTGGCGCGCGTGCAAAGTGCCTCTAAGCGGATGATTGCTTCTTTTTTTAATAACACTGGACACGTTGCTTTGGAGAATCGTTGTACCATGAATAGTGATTGGTACACGACCATTTGTTTGCCGGAAGTTATTGACAAACTCGGTAAAAATAGCCGTAAACGCCGTATCATCTTGCACGACGATAATGCCAGTTCTCACACGGCCAGACAGACAAATGAATTTTTGAAGGTGAACAACGTTGACCTTATGAGCCATCCCGCATACAGTCCCGACTTGGCACCTTGTGACTTTTATTTATTTCCAAAATTTAAAAACCAGTTACGCAGTCAACGACTTTCATCACCTGAAAAGACTGTCGAAGAGTTTGATAAATATGTTTCAGAAATCACAGAGCAGTGGCATAAATGTTTTCAAAATTAGTCCATTCGTATGAAAACGTGCATTAACGCTAACTGAGAATATTTTGTGAAACAATAAATTCATTTCTGACCATTTACAGTATTTTTTTCTTATTCATTCCGGAAACTTATAGTGCGCCACACGTACTAAGTGACGGGACGAACAAGTCGTGCGCGCAGTGGTTAGCAATTGTCAAGTCACACAGAGGCTTAAATTGTAAAACTCAAATCGATACCTCCCACGTAAATTGTTGTTAGTCAATATACCACTTTTTACTTTTTAATTGAACTTAAATAAAAAACTTTTGAAAGTAAACATAGTGTTACGTAATTACTTTAAGTAATTTCTTTATTTTTAGATCAGAATTTTTCTCCTTGCTTGTCGCAGATCTTAGTTTTATTTTTTTAACGACTTTTATGCGTAGCGCCATCTGTGAGAAATTTATTTCTTCACTCAGAGAGGTAGAGGTTTTTCTAAATGTTCGATCTTTGTCATTAATAATTTTAACAAATTAATGCAGCATTTTCACAAAAAAAATATTGTATATCATAGTAGTAAAACATCGTGACATTCAATAAAAATTTGAAAATTACAAAAAAAATATTATATTTTGTTGCTGTGTAAATAAGTAAATTATTATGTGTTTATGAAATAAAAGTAAATTTGTGTATGAGTGACCATTTGAGAGCAGAAAGCCTAATAATTAGTAGCATTAGAGCTCCTTGTGAATGAGTTCATTCCCCCGGATTAACAAAAAAAAAAAAAAAAAAAAGGGAAGTACTGCCTTACCTACCTTACCTATAAACTTACCTATTTTTGCCGCTAAGGAGTAATGCCCAAGCAGCACACCCACATCTAAATATATACTATGAGATATCTAATAGAGTTTAATTCGATTGAATATTTTAAGAGCTCAAACTCCCTCAAGATATCTCGAAGAAGGTTTCTAGATAATTTAAAGTAACAATGGGCACAACTTTATTAGTAGATCACAAGAGTGCTTTGAGAAACTCTCTGTAGGTAGTGTTAAGAGTGATTCTTATCTTTTTTTCTCAAGTAACCCTTCTAGAATGCTACAAGACCATTTGTAGAATGTAGACAGTTTTTATTTAGTCTTGTAGACAGTTTTTAGATATTTTATGTAATAGTTTTCTTAGTAATGCTATTTTAAAACCAAAATACTAAAGCGTTACAAACATAAGACGCAATTCTCTTAATACTAATAGATTTCAAGTTTAATGGCTTACAAAATATAAACTATCAAAATTGCAACATGGCGAAATTAGATACAATATTTCTGACTTTTTCGCACAATGTTTAATCAGTTAGAAAGCGCGAATTGACGTGCGACTTTAAATACATTGTGAAAAGTGATGTAAAACCTGTCATAAAAGTAATGCGCTCGCTAAACTTTAAATATTTAAGTATTAAATATAAACCTAATAAAAATACAGCTATCGATTTTCGGTTTTAAATATTTATAGAAAGCTTAAATATACAAAATAAGTCACAAAACAAACCATTTCCAAGAAGTGCTAGGCTTCTTCAAGCTAATTTCAACTTAGATTTACTTTTTTTAAATAAAAGAAATTTTTCACAGCTACTTCATAGTCATTCTATAAAAATAAAAATGGCGATAAGAATTTAAAGCTTTTTTCAATACACTGTTGGGAGCATTTTGTCTATAGCTTTATCTATAGAAAAACTTTAGAATACGAAAAGATTATTTTTACTTTCTTTATGTAGTTGATCTTGTGGAAGAATATTCACTCAATTCAATATATGGAATGTGTTATATATGACTAGAAAGGTGGATAAATTCCCTATCATATAAATTTATGGAATATTTTAATGACATACCTAAGTTATGTTGGAAGAAATAAAATTTTCATTACAAATTTTTAGAAGTTATTTCTTCACGCCAACCACATTTCACACAATGATTTCATTGTATTTCATTAAAAGACGGCACAATACACATACACAACATTGAAGTACAGTAGTTTACGCGCTCATTTCATAGGTCAATGGCTCATTTCAATAGTTTCTATCACTTATTTGTCAACAAACAAATGCCATGACCATGGCCATGACTGGCCCGAGCGAATTACGACTAATGTATCCAACGTTGCCAATTTGTGGGGAATTCCTCAAATCGTGGGGAGTTTCAACTAGATTGGGGATTTTCTGGGGACTGGCGCTGTGTGAGGAAAATGTGGGGATTCTAACATTTTATCATTATGTTTAATCTATCAATTGCTGATGCATCGCTAGTTTGATCGTTACTGTTAGAAACACTGTGATGGACAATATCGACGTGTTTTTCAACATCGCACATCCTTCGTATTATTAACAAGCAGCTTAAATAGAATTATTATTAGAGCACTTGGTTCTGAATTCTAAATTACCAGTCGGTGCGTGTTGAGTTCGCGATTATTTCTCCCGCTTAGGCCGGTCCCCGGTATGAAGCAAAACGAAATCAGCTATTGATAAACAAAGCCGAGCAGTTGGTACTTCCACACCACAACTTACAACTCGTCAACTTTAAATATATATTAATAGAAATAATCAATGAGTTTCGACCTATATTTTTTATTCAGACTGATTACAGATTAATGTTGAATCTAATTAATACTATAATTAATATAACTGCCTCCGTGGCCGAACGGTTACCATGCCGGACTGCCATGCAGAGGTCCCAGGTTCGATTCCCGGGTCGGGAAAAATATTCGTATGGCCTACATTTATTTCTCTCGTGAGTTTGTGTGTAATTTGTGGTTGTCTACGTATGTGCCCATGGCACCCGCGACACAGGGTTTCCCTAGTGCGGGGCTATGTTGAGTATGTACGCTATTATTATTAAAATAAATAAACGATTTGAGGTCATCTAATTTTATAATTAGTTTTACTTTTTACATTGTGTTTACATTCACAGCAAACGTAATAGATTATTACATTTTGAGTTTCTTAATTCTTTATTATATTTTTAAGCGATGTATTTCTAATAAATAATGAAAACTCGAGATGTGGGGAATTTGTGGGGAATATGAACTTTGCTCTCCCCAAATTTGAGGATTTTAACCGTGATTTTTGGGGATTTTGAACAATTGGCATTGACAACTCTGATTGTATCGAATGATGTGATTTAATATCCAAGGATTTAATATCACCACCTCCACCAGGTCTTTTAATATTCTTTACCATTTTGCAGGAACTCTTAAAACGTCCAATAGAGTAAAAACCATAATTGTAGTATTTAAAAAAAAAAAATCTACTAAAGACGCGCAATAACGTGATGACAATAAGTACAAACACTACAGAATATCTATAAATTAAATATATAGAGAATAAACTTAAGAACACTAGTTTTTAGAGTATTAATAGACTTTACTGGATGTGTATAGAACAATTTTACTAAAAATAATCAGTTGTTCTACAGATGAACTTAAAATACTATAAGAATAAATCTTAAGAGAGATTACACTTAATTAAGTTGTTTGGTATTAAGAAGGTGTTAAAATTTTGACTTGAGCGAAATAAGTCTATAAGAACAGTTTCTTTTTTTCTTAAACCATTTATAGAGAACTATTATCTAAATCAATACTATATTAAGACTGTTTATAGATGTAATAGTTTTAAGGTGTATAAAGTGTGCTCCTTGGGTGTGAGCATTACTGTGTTACGATTTTGAAGGGTAAGGGTGCTGACAAATTTCAGGCACATGGGACTAGTCAACTTATGTCTCAGGGTGACGGGCGCATGTGTTAAGTGTATGAAACGCTCATTTACCAGCTTCGTCAGCCCTGCCAAGCCACCGCGACAGCACCCATCTAAGTAGGATAAGCGGCATGGCAACACATAGCTAACAACGCTTTGTAACTTCTATATATTACATATTTTAAGTTAGAAAAGGTTGATTGTAATTTCGAATTCCGTGTAGTTAGGTTGGCATAATAAATAAAGTATTTTTTTATAACAAAGTTCGTCTCAGTCACTTAATTGACGCAGCCGGTAGGATTCCCGTAGATCCTTCTGTACATCGAGCATCGTGCGTTTCAACGCTTTGACGGGAATCACCGAACAAATAAATATATTAAGCGAACGAGACAACGAAGATCCAGAATACCTGCGATCGAGAGCCACCGACTAAGGAGATTCAAAAACAATTCACCAGAGAGGAGACATGGGAGTAGCTGCGGGTCTGTGAGTAAATCTTTCGTTGTACCCTGTTTTCCTATATGTACCTCTTATTATAAATATATGTGCATTATTAGGGATTAGACATAGCCTTAGTAATAGCGTATTTGATAGATTTCGTTTACTACTCTACTTATTTTCGATAACAATCTCTTTTTAGTTTTCCTTTTATATAAACACAAGTAACTTAAACTAAAATGGAAAGCATTACACGTGTCCCTACGGAGATGTTAAAAATAATCCCGGTATTCAATGGGGACACAAGGCAATTACTACAATTTATAAAAAAATGTGAATATATTTTACAAATGTATGGAAGCAAAGCGGAGGTTCAAAGTGAATACTTATTTCATATAATTACTAGTAGATTGGCGGGGAAAGCAGCTAAGATAGTTGGTGAAAGAGACCATATAGACTCCTGGCAAAGTTTGAAACAATTGTTAAACCAACACTTCGGTGACCCCCGAACCGAAGAATGTTTAGCAATGGAGCTAGATGGACTTAAAATTAATAAAGGAGAAGAGTACCTATTTAGATTTTTGTCATAGGATAACCGAAACAGTTAATGATGCACAAATGCGTCAAGCGAAGATGCACATATAAATATAATCATGCTTCATTGAATGTTTTCTTGTTTAATCTGCCTGCATATTTAGTAACATTGGTGCGTTTGAAGAGTGTGACAACTTTGGAAGACGCGATGAAAGCTGTCCTAGAAGAACAGAACTTTCAAACAGTATATGATTTTAAAAATTCACATACACGAAACTTCAGAAGTCCTAGACAACAAAATATACCGACAAATAACTTCCAAAGATTAAACACTCCAAAAAGGCAACCATCTACATTTATACCGCATAACATATCTCAAAATTACCAAAACTGTCAAGGTACATATAATTCAAATAATAATTCTTTTCAAGTAAGAAATTGTAATAATCGACAGTCGCAAGGGTCATTTAGCTTACGCAATACACGGCATCAGCCACAATTGCAGACTAGACCAGTACATTTGCATAGTCCACAAAATGATTACTTTGCATGTGTAACCCACAACCCATCATATGGTACTTCAGGGTCAGATACGAACACGGACGTAACAATGCGCACCGCGAGTTCTAGACGTATCAATTACACTGATTGCCAACTACAGTCGACACTTGGTGAATCATCGCATTGTTATAACGAACCCGAACCTTCCACAAGTAATATGGTTGAAAATTTTTACATACAGGCATCGACGCGGCAAATCTTATAATTAAAAACAGTTTTTATGTTAGACACTGGTAGTACGAGATCTTTTATTAGTTCTCACGTAGCTCACGAATACTTTAAACAGTTTATAGAAAACGAGCCTTTTGAAATCGTAAGCACTCACGCGTCTAGTAAACATAGTGAGGTAATAAATATACCTTTGCCGCGAATATTTAAAAGCGAAGAGTGTCATAAATTGTATGTGGATAATATCGACAATAGGTATGACGGTTTAATTGGTAGCGACCTATTGATACAGCTAGACGCCAAGATTGACATGAAAAACTAACAGTTATTTACTAGAATCTCTTGCATTTCAATTATTTACACTCCACCAATGAGGGAAACATACAAGTTACCCCCTCGGAGTGAATTGAGAGTAAAACTTCCGGTCAACCTTCTAACTGGGGATGCAATCTTAGATTATAAAGAGTTTATGACTGGGATCCGAATGCCAACCGCGTTAGTACAGTGTACATAGGGTTATGCTACTACGGTGATTCAAAATAATACCGAAACACCCCAAACTTTAGTAGTAATCGCCCCATTTCAAGTAGAGCCATTAGAACAAGAAATAGTTAGTGTTAATTGTATAGAAGAGACTGGTGAAATAGATAAGTTACTTACAGAAAATCTCTCAAAATTGAGATTCGAACATATGAATGAGGAAGAAAGGAAGGCGATAGAAAAATTGTGTATCGAATACAAGGATGTTTTTTACTGTGAGGAGATTCCTTTATCATTTACAAATGAAGTAAAATACAAAATACGTACAAAAATGAGGATGCGAATTGTATTAAGGGCCATAGAATGCCACCCGTTCAGACGGAAGAGATCCGACAAGAAGTAAAAAAAATGCTTGAAGATAATATGATTCAAGAGTCACACTCCCCTTGGAGTGCACCGGTACATTTAGTACCAAAGAAAACAGATATATCAGATAAAAAAAAATGGAGGATGGTAGTCGATTACAGACGACTGGACGAGATCACTGTAGACGATAAATACCCACTACCGAACATAAGTGATTTGTTTGATAAAATAGGGAAAAGCTTATATTTTACAACATTAGATCTAGCTAGCGGATATCATCAAATTGAGATAGAAAAAAGCGATAGACCAAAAACTGCTTTCAGCACACCATTCGGACATTACGAATTTAACAGAATGCCATTTGGCTTGAAAACTGCTCCTGCAACCTTTCAAAGAGCCATGGACAATATCCTACGAGGGTTATAAGGATTACATTGTCTAGTTTACTTGGATGATGTAATAATTTTTTCAAAAAGCTTACAGGAACACGTTGTCAAGCTCAGAGCCGTATTCGATCGTTTTCGCCTAAACAACCTTAAAGTACAGTTAGATAAGTTAGACAGTAATAAACTAAGTAAGACCATTCCTTAGGAAAAAGGTCCTTTATCTCGGTCACACTATTACCAGTGAAGGACTGAAGCCTAACGACGATAAAATTGAAGCAATTCTCAAGTATCCTTTACCGAAGACAGTAACCGGAATCAAGAGCTTTTTAGGGCTAATAAGTTATTATAGGAAATTTATTAAGGATCTAGCTAAAATCACGCGACCTATGGCATCGTGTTTGAAAAAGGGAAACAAAATCATTATAGACAATCAATATAGAGAGTGTTTCGAGACGTGTAAAAAGATTTTAACGAATGCACCAGTTTTACAGTTTCCCGATTTTGAAAAACCTTTCACAGTGACCACAGACGCTTCTAATTTTGCGATAGGAGCAGTATTGTCACAAGGAGCAATAGGATCTGACAAACCTATTGCGTATGCTAGTAAGACTTTAAGTGACACAGAAACTCGATATAGCACTATAGAAAAGGAACTATTAGCAGTAGTATGGGCCGTCAAGTATTTTAGATTCTACATATATTGAAATAAGTTCACAATCTATACAGATCGCCGACCATTAGCATGGCTATATTTCTTGAAAGAACCCAACAGCAAACTCACATCCACTATGAAAAGGGGGAATACTAACGCAGACGCTCTATCGCGTATTCGAATCAACGCTATAGATGACGATATAGAGTCAATGATTGTGAATATAGGCGACGAAGATGAACGTGCGAAAGAGATTGTGAAAGAATTTGAAAAGGAAATAAAACAACGTAGACAAGAAATATACATACCGGATAGTAGTAGCATAGAGCCAGAAATAGAAATTTCCGACTCGGATGATGGTGCAACGGCACATTCTATATCTAACAGGGAGCATGAAGGTATACCTATTTTAAACGAAGCGATCAAGAACAAACCAAGACAAATACTTGTACATGTTTGGTATAAAAACGATATTTGTGTAAAAGATATCTCAAACTCGAAACAAAGAATTATTGAGGTACACTTACCAACTTATAACAATGAAGAATTAGTAAAAAAATTTTTAAGACAATATTTAGATTACAAACATAAATACTTCATTTACTTTAAAGAACAAATTTTTAGAACTATTTTTAGTAAAGTTGTAACTACATTGTATAAGAAAGGAACTCAGAACTTAATAGAATGCACGGAGAGGGTAGTAAATCTTACTGGTGAAGAATAAGATCAGAGAGATGTTATTCAGAAATACCACGAAGGAAAAACGTGTCATAGGGGTATTAGAGAAACATTAGCTAAGGTGAAACGCCACTATTGGTGGGCAAGTATGAAAGAAACTATATCTGCAATTATAAATGCCTGTGAACAATGTCAGAAGATGAAGTATGACAGGAAACCAATAAAACCACATATCCAGTTAACCCAAACCCCCGACTTACCTTTCCAAGAAGCATTCATGGATCTTTTGTTCATAGAAGGTAAATATTATTTGACTATGGCAGACTCCTTTAGCAAATTAGGGCCAACCATCAACATCCCTAATCGCAGTACCCCTGAAGTAATTAGAGCTCTCATCCAATATTTTAGCATGTATGGGCTACCTCGAAAAGTTAAATATGACTCAGGAGCTGAATTCAATAATGAATTAATCAAAGAACTCTTAAATTTATATAAAATTGAGTTACACATCGGCACACCAAACAACCCTAACTCAATGGGTATAGTAGAACGATTTCTTTCTACCATCAATGAAATGTATCGTTTGGCGGAGTATGATAGAAGTGAGTTAGATGCAGCATTCGTCATGACTTACGTGATAACGGGTTACAACAACAGCATACACAGCTCTACAAATTTTACACCATTTGAAGTGGCCTTCGGTCACAGCGATATAGGTAACGTTTTTGACATCGACAGAGACCGTAACTTTTACCAAAAACTCCTACAGGATCATAGGAAACGACTAAAAATCCTATATGAGTATGTTAGCGATAAGATAAAGGACGATAAAGTTAGGGTTAGAGAAAAGAAAGGTGGAGAAGAACCCCCACAGATCAACGTAAGTGATGAGGTATATATGAAAAACACCAGAACAAGAAAAGCTAAGGACCTACCTAGGTACGAAAAGGCTAAAGTTATTGGAGAAAGCAGTAGGAATATTGTGCCTGTTCAACTCAATAAGAGAAAAACAAGTGTAGCTATAAAGAGCGTAAAACGCCCTCCACAGATGGTGCGCTATGACTGTGCCGGTCCTAGCGGGACGAGTCAGCAGCCTACAACATCAGAGAATGGACCAAAATCCGGGGATAATTCCGATACGGATAGGTACAGCAGTGATGAGGAATAGTCAGTGGGATATTATTAAAATATTAGATTTAGAATCATTAGGAATACAAATAGAAAGTAATATAGTTGAATATCATAGAACAAAAGGAATAATTAAGTTACATAATGAACAACGTAGAGAGCTTTTAGGTTTAGAAATTCAGATAGAATCATTCATAGACTTAACTAAGGGTAGATTAAATCAAATCATTCCATTTACAAGTGTTAAAAGAGTCAATCTTAACCCATTAAGATCTCTAATAAAAGTTATCTCAGGGAACCTAGATAATGAGGACGCTTTTTCGGTATAATAAACAAATAAACAGTCTTAGTAACAAGGAACGTTCAATAGAAAATCGTTTGTCGGTAATGCAAAAAGCTTTTGACAAATGAGTAAATGTATCGGACGATATTAATTTTAATGTTAAACACTTAAGTTTCAAGACAAAGCAATTAGACTCACTTCAAAATAACGAGACTCAACTCCATAATCTCATTACCATTATGAACACTTTAAATCAAATATTAAATAACTTAAGAACCGTTTGTGACATAATCCAGGAAATCGAAACTGCCATTGCATTTAGTAAGCTATATACGCTACACCAATCTATTATTAATTCCACAGAATTATTTAATATTTTACTAAAAATAGAGAAACATGCTAAGTTAATTTATCCAGTAAATAAACAAAATCTAGTTCAGTTAGAACATAATATGGCCTTAAAATCATATATACATAATAGTAAGTTAGTATTTGTATTAGAAGTTCCACTTATAGATGAAAACACATATATTTATTATAAGATAGTCCCTGTTCCCATGTATAACCCAACCTCTCAAAAAACCCACACCATTATACCTGAATATCCTTTCCTTACGGTGAATAGATTGAATTACAGACCGTTAGCGAAAGCTTGCGACGAGATAGAAAACAGACGGTTCCTATGTGCACAAAATAAACTTGCACATTACTCAGAGGAAACATGTATAGAACAATTAATGCTAATAAAGAATAACTATACACAATGCCATCAGAGGCTCATTCAAATAGAAGACTTCAGGATCCAGCAGCTAACAGACGACCATTGGCTACTATATGCACGTAACAATATTATAGTAACGGAAAATTGCAAGGAAGAAGTCCACAAACAAAATCTTCAAGGCACCTACATAATTACACCATCACAAGGTTGCGAGACACAATTTGGTAATATTTACATTAATGGAGTAACGAATTCTTCTATACAAAGCTTCCAAACACCCGTGCTGCAGATGCCTGAGCTACCACTACACAACAATCAAGAAAAAAGAAGGACGATTGACCTGCGAGGAGTAGACTTCAATGACATCCGAACACTATCAAACAGTGCAAGGTTTAGTGTCAGTGACGACGAGATAGTAAAGAACTACATTATTAGTGATCAAATCAGTGTATGGACTATAAGTATCTATATTATTTTTATAGTTTTTGTTATTACAGGACTAAGTATGAAATTAAATTTGCAGACGAAATAATGTATAGGCTACTTCGCAACCTCCAGATAATTTCTCTCTTGGGGAGGGAGGTGTTAAGTGTAAGAAACGCTCATTTACCAACTTCGTCAGCCCTGCCAAGACAGCACCCATCTAAGTAGGACAAGCGGCATGGCAACACATAGCTGTTGCAACACATAGCAAGCGTTGTCGCTTTGTAACTTCTATATATTACATATTTTAAGTTAGAAAAGGTTGATTGTAATTTCGAATTATTAATAATAATAATAATAATAGTTAGGTTGGCATAAGAAATAAAGTATTTTTTTATAACAAAATTCGTCTCAGTCACTTAATTCATGCCCCTGAGATCTTAGAGTAGCACTAGAACTGTACAATGGTCAGGCGTGTAGCTTAGCATCAGGAGCACTTGTTTGTCCCGTCACTTGATATTATGAAAAAAAAAAGAATGGTCGGAAGCGGTAGGAATCGGGATGTCTCACGCGACGTGGCATGAAAACGAAAAAGATATAGAAAAATTCAACAAAATTGTATGGTTTTAAACCTTTTTTTTTCCTCTACCAAGAATTTAAAAAATATCAATAACGAGAGAGCTGCTATTATGCTAATGTAATGGTTACGTAGTTAGTAAAATTTTTCGTCCTTCGGCACAGGCAAAGGCGTGTATGGTCTAACTGGCCATACTGCCAGATCATACATTAATTTAAGTAATTTCTCTTCAATATGTTTTTCTGACATTTTTTCTCGGGAAATCGTTATATCTTCACGATAGCCATTTTGAAAACCGTACTCCCATCCTTATCATAAACAACTTAATCGACATTTTTAGCGAAATAGATTTATTAACATTTTTCTGGGGTTGGCGTCACCAGGGGGCCAATCGCGCTAATTGTCAAAGGTTTAACCAAAACCTTCAACCTCGCCAATCTGACACGTTGTGTACATTTCGTATCGCGCTAACTGTCAAAACAAAAACCTAAGCCAAAACTTAGACGTGTGACACGTAACGCACATTTGGTATCGCGCTAATTGTCAAAGGTAATACCAAAACCTAAAACGTTGCCAATTGGTATCGCGCTAAATATTTTGACGTTTTAACCTCACA
>NW_020653461.1:0-19042 GCF_003589595.1 Hyposmocoma kahamanoa
CATGTTCGGTATTCTTGTATTATTTACAATTGTTTCTCGCTTATTCACAATGTGTCGTCGTGGCCGTGTGTTTAGACTACGAACTTCTACGCAAAATGTCACGTCTCATGAGCAGAACTGACACAGCGTACGTTTAAGACCATCCATGGGACACAGTTTTTCCACTCTGCTTACTTATACGCACGACTTTTTCGCTCTTATTGCATGCAGACACCAAGCCTTTTGCCGGCTCAAGCCTATTCCGCCTTAAATTAGTGTAGTGACTCTCTTACACGTCAGTTTATAAATTATTTATTTTATTACATATTGTAATTTTGAATTTTGTTCCTAACAGTACAGAATGTTGTAAATCGCACATGTGATATTTTGCGAATGTGGTGTTTTAAGAATGTAATATCTTGAGATTGTGGTATCTTGCGAATATCATGTTTTGCGAACGTGATATTTTGCGAATATGATATTCAGCGACAGAGGCATATCAAAGCCTTTTTGTATGTTCGTTCATGAAGCATATAACTAAGTAATGTAACGTAATAGTTTGGCCTAAAAGATCTACGTAGATTCATAGTTCCTCTCCTGAGTCGCAACAAGTTTAATATTTTCGGCTTCTGATTAGCTCTTCACGTCTTGAGCTGTAGTTACTATAGGGTTATTCTCTGGAGAAGCGAGAATATTTTTTCCCTTGACTCCGATTGAGCATCATAATCATTGAAGACCAGTGGAAAATAAATGAAACAAAATTACTATTTGTTAAAGTCTAATATTGACTCACTAACTGAACTTCGACTCACGCTACTCCGACAACATGTTACATCGACATGATTTTACTCAGACATTACGTTACTTCGACAATATGTTACTTCGACATTACCTTACTCAGACACTACGCTACTCCGACAACATATTACATCGACATGATTTTACTCCAACACTACGCGACTTCGACAACACAGACGAGATATTTCTAAAAAAAATCTCTGTACTCAGATAAGAAAAATCATTATTAGAAACCCATGTAGGAAATGGTTTCTTATTATATATCGATCAACAAAAAAAAAAAAAATTATACAATCGAAAAATTATTTTATTTGTTATATAAATTGTAACAAAAATTTTTAAATTTTTACTACACTATTTCATGTATGTAAGTAAAAAGTACATGGTGTTTTAATTCATTTCGAGTGACAAAAGTGCTTGTGTGTGGACATGGTGTGGATTTGTATACCGAAAATGTTACGTTCTAAGACCACGCTTGGTTTTAGTCTCGTACTTTTTTCGCAAAGACAGTGGCGCCAAATTATTTTCCCGCGTTAGTGCGTTTGTGTATGGACCATTTTCGTGGCGCGACGTAGCACTTAAAACGTTCGAAAGACGCTCATGATTACCAAAGACTGCTAATCGTGGCGTTTTGTTGCGTTTGTTTGTATCTATCTGTATCAGAAGTTCAGAACTTTGGTTCGTGATTTTGTAGTAGAGCCTAAACTATTAAAATAATTATTTGTTTGGTAGGTGTTTTGTAGAAAGGCCGAAAGCGCTATGTAAAAAAGGGGAGAATGTTTTAAGTTTTAACGACTGTTTTAAAATATTTACCTGCTGTTTTCGAATTAAAATTTGGACTCAATTAAGTTTAAGTTTTAAAGTTGATTTTAAAACAGGACGTAAATATTTTAAAACAGTCCTGATAACCTAAAAAATGCTCACCGGAAAATTTGTCCAAAATGGCGCTTTCGCTCTTTCTACAAAACACCGACGATATTGGCTTGTTTTAGACAAAACTGAAATGAAAATGAAAAAAATTTCATACATACATGAAATAGTGTAGTAAAAATTTATATTTTAATTTAATAGTTTTTTGTTACAATTTATATAACTAATAAAATAATTTTTCGATTGTATAATTTTGTTTTTTTTTATATTGATCGATATATAATAAGAAACCATTTCCAACATGGGTTTCTAATAATGATTTTTCTTATCTGAGTACAGAGATTTTTTTTAGAAATATCTCGTCTGTGTTGTCGAAGTCGCGTAGTGTCGGAGTAAAATCATGTCGATGTAACATGTTGTCGGAGTAGCGTGTGTCGAAGTTCAGTTAATGAGTCGTTAATATTATTAATCAGTTCATCATTATATTCAATTATTTTAGTATAAAGTAAATAATAATCTTCAATTACTAAGTGAAGTATAGGAAAAAGAAACCGTTGATACTATTGTCGAGCTCTGCGAGGATTGCAGCAAAAGATACGCTTATAAATATTATGCTAGTAAATAATTTAGACAGCTTAATTTTCTCAAAGAGATGTATTCCTGAACATTTAAGATAGATATATCAAAAAATGAAGCAACCATACTTCGTTTCAATTCATTCCATACAAAAAGTAAACAAACAGTTACTGACCCGACCATAGACGTTTTAGTGATAGCCAATAATTTGTACTACCAACTACATACTAGCGGTTTTCCTTACATAACCTATAAAAGCGTATTTAAAATTTCCCAAATCTTAATTTTAACTCCTCCTTCAAATCTTTACATTCTGTTGGCGACATATCGTTTTTATACATATAGATCTTTTTTACTTCTTTTTTATGTAATTTTTATACTTGGAATTAGTTTAGTTTTTTGTATTTTGAATTACATTTTTGTTTCATTGTTTTTTGGTTCGCGGTGAAGTGTATTCTGTGTTTTGAATTTGTGAAGAGAATGCATATTCTATCACTCTTCATTGTCTATGCTAGTATGTAGGTTGCTATGGCTACAGTCTGACTTGTTATTTTTCACTCTTGTCACTCATGTATATACTGTTACATTTAAACTTGCTCTACTTATTAAATATATAATAATATTCATTCATACTTGCATATCCTTTATTATTTATATAACAAAAACTTAAAATGGTAGCAGAGCGTAAAAGGATCCGATATTTTTGAAGTGAAGTGTAAAACTCGCGCAATATAAGACGATGCCGAAAACGACATATCACATCGAACCTTTGGATAAGGATAACTATGATACCTGGGCTATACAAGCTGAAGCCGTGCTAATAAAAAACAAACTTTGGAAGTATGTTACTAACACACTACCTCCAACTCCAAGCAACGATGAACTTGATAGCGACAGAGAGGCTAAGTCTGAACTTATTTTACTGATTGCACCTTCACAGCTAAAGGACATCAAGAAATGCACTTCTGCGAAAGCCCTATGGGACAAATTAAAGGAAATACATGCAAGTAAAGGCCATGCGAGAAATGCTACTCTTCTAAAACGGTTAATACTAACTAAACTTGAAGACAGCAATGTTCGTGAGCACCTGAACAAGTTTATGGGCACAGTAGACAAGTTAGCAGAAATGGATGTAGATATTGACGAGGAACTACTCACTATCCTGATGCTCTACAGTCTTTCCTCTGAATACGAAAACTTTCGTGTAGCCATGGAGTCACGCGACGTTCTACCGAAACCTGAGGAACTTAAAATAAAAATTATTGAAGAGAGTGACGCTCGACACCGTGACGTCGAAGTCAGCCCGCCACCACATGAAGAAGAAAACGCACTCTACGTATCTTGCAAAATCTGTAAGAAATCGGGACGAAAAATCTTTCAGGAGAAGACGCACAAGATTTGCTCTAACTGCTGGAAGAAAAATAAAGCGGCTAAAGGCTCAGAAAATAAAAGTTCCTACTATGCCGAAGATTGCTACCTCACTTCAAACAAAAACAACCAGAACGACTGGATACTTGACAGCGACTGTACCTCTCATATGACGTTTCAACATGAGTACTTCAAAAACTTTAGTACAGTTTCAAGAAAACTTAATTTTGCTTCAGAACAGCACTCTACTGAAATTAAAGGTGAAGGCAGAGTAACACTGAAAACCAATTATCGAGTAATTAATCTCGAAAACACTCTGTACGTACCCTCACTTAGTAAAAATTTACTCTCAGTGCCAAAAATGACAGAACATGGAGCTTCTGTAACTTTTAAAAAAGATAAAGCGTTCGTACGCAACAAGACAGGAGATTTGGTTATGACTGCGGAAAAATATCAAAACAGTGATCTCTACTATGTCAAGTCGCAAACCATCGAACAAAATTACGCAGCTACATTTGAAACAATTTCAAACAGTGCGAAGGAAAACACCTTACTGGAATAGCACAGGAAGCTTGGACATATGAACGACAAAGATCTGCGTCTAGCTCTCAACAAGGAGACTTTGATTGGATTATACTTTGACAAAAAAGAGTCTCTGTCCGACTGTGACGCATGCATTCAAACTAAAATGACTCGCGTATCAAGCCCTCCACAAAGAACAACTCCTAGAACAACTGAACATTTGGAGATTGTCCACAGTGACGTGTGTGGTCCTATCACACCTTCTAATGGAAAGAACCGCTACTTCGTCACTTTTATAGACGATTACAGTAGATATGGACGTGTCTACTTTATAAAAAACAAACCTGAAGTACTAAATCACTTCAAAACATACAAACGAGAAATGGAAACATTTACTGGAAATAAAGTCAAGCACCTGCAAACAGATAACGGCACAGAATATGTCAACGGCAAAATTCAAGCCTATCTTCAGGAAAATGGAATAGTAAGACGCTTATCCGCACCTTATACCCCACACCAGACCGGAATTGCTGAACGCAAAAATCGTACACTGCTGGAGAAAGCTAGAGCAATGCTAATAGACGAGCCATAGAAGCCATAAATACGGCGAACTATTTAACCAATAGAAGCATAAACAGTGCTATAGAAAACAGAACGCCATTTGAAAAATGGGTACCAAGAAAACCGTGCGTCAATCATCTCCAGACTTTTGGAACTAAAGCTTTTGTGCTTATAAAAGGTCGTGCTAAAGGTCCTAAATTTGCAACTAAAGCGATTCCAGGAGTATTTGTTGGGTACTCTGACACAAGCAAAGCATACAGGGTATATGTTCCTACCAAACGCATGATATTTATTTCCAAAGATGTAAGAATTGTCCAGACAAATTTTTACTCAAATACTACCAACAATTTTGACAATCTTACTCACTCTGTTTCGACCACTCTAACAATTGAATTGAACATTGAAGATACTCAAGATCAACGACAAGATACAAATTCAATTCGAATTGTTCCAGATTCCACTCAAGAAATAGGTGTCATTGATCAAGAATATGACACGGAAGATGAACAGCAAGAATTCTACGAAGTTCCTGATCACGATTCTGAACCTGAATCGAACGAACATGAATCTGAACACAAAATTCCACCACATGAGCTGGGGCAATATAATCTGAGAAACATATTATCAGCAATACAGCGACCACAACGGTATGATGACTTTGTACTGGAAGCTATCGCTGAAGTCGAAAACCTACCGAAGGATCCAGAAACTTATAAGCAGCTATGGAATCTCTTTATAAAGATAAATGGCTCAAAGCTATGTTAAGTGAGATAAATTCACTACATGAAAATCAGACATGGGATTTAGTGAATTTGCCTAAAGGAAGAAAGCTTTACCTTGCAAATGGATTTATAAATTGAAAACGAATCCAGACGGTTCAATAGATAAATTTAAAGCAAGGGTAGTTGTTAAAGGCTACTCCCAACAACAAGGCGTGGACTATGACAAGACATTTAGTCCTGTAGCCCGCCTTAGCACAATTCGAGCAATAATAACAATTGCGCTTAAAGAAAATTTAAAGTTGCGACAATTTGACGTAGCAACTGCCTTCCTTAATGGATCAGTCAAAGAAGAAATCTATGTGAAACAGCCTGAAGGGTTTCACGACGGAACCAAACGAGTCTGTAAACTCAAACGCAGCTTATACGGACTGAAACAGGCGCCGTGCTGCTGGAATTCGTGCATAGCCGAGTTTTTACAAGAGGTTGGCTTTCAACAAAGTGAAGCAGATCCCTGCCTATACGTTAGAATTAAAGGACGGTCCAAAGTCTTGATTGGATTATATGTCGATGACGGGCTAGTTGCGCATAATTCAACTGCAGCAGGGGACGAGTTCATAGATGAACTGAAAGCCAGATTTAAAATTACTACCAAACCTGCCTCTTATTTTCTAGGAATGGAAATTAACGTGTGCGACGATCACACTATCACAATTTATCAAAAAGCCTATACAAAGAAAGTGCTACAAAAATACGGCATGACTAATTGAAAGGCAGCACCAACTCCTATAACGAAAGAAAATTATACGGGAGAGGAAGAGGAAGCAAATGGAAAATTTCCTTATAGACAAGCCGTTGGTGCACTGGCATACCTATCAGTGGGCACTAGACCAGATATCTCATACGCTGTAGGTGTTGCGTCTAGGAACCTTGGAGTACCTGAAAGAAAGGATGTTGTACTGGTTAAACGTATATTCAGGTATCTAAAAGGGACACTATACAATGGCCTTACGTTTATGGCGAAGTCACCTCCACATTTAGTTTGCTACAGTGATGCAGACCTGACTGGCGATCAAACAACTGGACGATCGACGCCGGGATACGTTTGCATGTACTCCGGAGCCGCTTTAAGCTGGAGAAGCCAAAGACAAGGGACTGTCTCAATCTCGTCGGCAGAGGCAGAAATAATGGCTGCCAGTGAAACCGCACAAGAAATATTGTGGCTGAATGCCCTATTAAAGGATATAATGTCCTTAGAAAAACCAGTACTCTACTTGGACAATGAATCGGCTGTGAAACTATCTCATAATCCAAAATATGAGTATCACAAACGTACTAAACACATTAAACTCAAGCATCTCTTTGTACGTGAGTGTGTCACCAATGGGGAACTACTAGTGAAACAAGTTCCATCTACAACACAATTGGCAGATATGCTCACTAAGCCATTGTACGGTCCAAGATTGGAAGATTTGAGTGGAAAAATTGGACTTAAAAGAATTTCTAAATAGAATTACCAAATTCTTAAAAGTTCAGAGGGTGTGAAGAGAATGCATATTCTATCACTCTTCATTGTATATGCTGTAGGTTGCTATGGCTACAGTCTGACTTGTTATTTTTCACTCATGTATATACTGTTACATTTAAACTTGCTCTACTTATTAAATATATAATAATATTCATTTATACTTGCATATCCTTTATTATTTACAGAACAAAAACTTAAAAGAATTATTATAAAATTTTCATCAAAATAAGTGTCTTTCCTCCGCCGCTGCCTGCTACTCAGTCCACTGCTCATCCTATCGTTATTATTGGTCCTTTCTCCCGGCAAAACCTATTATCAAATCTTTTCAAAATTCTAAATTCATAATTTCAACTATGGTTAAAACAAGAAGCCAGGCAGCGGCTCCATCGGGAGTTCCCGTCGCTCCAGAATCAACTGTCTCGGCCCGAGGTTCGCATCATTCGAGTGCCTCCCTTCGAGCCCAGCGGCTGCCCATCGAGGCGGCTCACGCCCGGCGCATGGCCGACAGGGAGGCAGATCGTGAGCGCATCATGGCGGACCTCGAGCTGCAAGCAGAGCTCGCGGCCCTGGAGGACACCGGCAGCTCCCAGTATTTTAGAAGTTTGCGAGTAGAAAGGTGGGTGGCGCAATCTAAGAGTGAATGTTCACATGGGTCTCATTCGCAGATGGCTAATGAGCAAACTGGTCGGGACGGTCGTGTCTCGCTTAACGTCGATGGCTCGAAAGCCACGGCGGGCGGATACGTGTCTTCATACGCCCCGACTCCAACCGCGTCAGCGTTGTTGCCAGCTGGTCATATGAGCGTGGCCTCGCCCAGCGCCGTGGGCTCAGAAGCTTCGGCGCGCGAGTACGCGCTTCCCTATGCGCCGGCTCCGTCTGCATCAACATGGATACCAGGCGGTAGTGTGCGCGTGGCCTCGCCCAGCGCCGCCGTGGGTTTATTAGCGCCAGCGCGCAAGTACGCGCTGCCCTGTGCTCCGGCTCCGTGTACGTTAGCGTTGATGCCAGCTAGTCGTACGAGTGTGGTCTCGGCCAGCGCTGTGGGCTCAGTAGCTCCGGCGCGCGAGAACGCGCTTCCCTATACGCCGGCTCCGTCTGCGTCAACGTTAGTATCGGGTGGTCGTATGCGCGTGGCCTCGCCCAACGCCGTGGGCTCACTAAACCCAGCGCGCGAGTACACGCCGCCCTGTGCGCCAGATTCGTGTGCATCAACGGCGGTGCCGGCCACCCGTGTGCGTGTATCCGTGCCCGGAGCTGCCGACTCGATCGCCGCGGCGTGCGAACTCTCACATCCTTTCATACCGACTATGGAGCACCATACCACATAAGCAAATACTCACATTTTAGGCACACATCACTGCATAAATTATAACAAAAATAAAACCAATTTCAATGATTTCGACACTTCACAAAAATCGAGTGACTTCATCAAGCTGGCTGAGGTCATAAGTGACCTCGCCCGCAATGGTCGCCAGGTAAGCTTAGAAATGAAATTGGAAATTGCCTATATTTTCAGGATCGCCCACACATTGGTTAACCTTTAGATCAGCCTACCTAAATTCCAAAAGTACGTTCTCGGCAACTGAAAATATAGGCCGGCTGAATCATGCCCTCCGAGCCGCTCGAAATGCTGTGGTTTCCCTGCTGGCTCTCTCACAAGATCCAGAGGAAATCATAGCGGCTCTAGAGGAGTAGTTTGGCCAGCCAGAGCTTCTCATACGATAGCTCGTGTCAGAAGTGAAGGCCATGCCAAAATTGCTGGCATCACTGGATGGTGGCAGGGAGCTCCACCAGCTTGCCTGTGTGGTACGTAACTGCATCCACACCATTAAGATGACGGATTCGGTGGAGTGCCTGGCCTCTTCAGAGCTGCTGCACAGTGTGCTTTTTAAATTGCTCCATTGTTGCGCGAGAAATGGGTAGATTATGCTTACGCAAATTTCGAGCGAAATTCGTTTAAATTGGATTGCTATCGCGTTTTCTCACGCATTAATCACGGGTCCATTTAAAATTTGGCACTATCGATGACGGTTCGCGTCAAAACACGCATTCCTTGTCTATCGTAGACAAGCCTCTCAGGCGCATGGTCATGGATGCCACTAATGTCAGCGATGACATTAGTGGCATCCATGCGAGTATACATCTCACATCATGCGAGTATACGACCCTCTTGGCTTTTTGTTGCCCGTGATAATTGCCGGGCGTATTCTCTTGGACGAGGAGCTGCCTTAACGAAAGAGGTGACAGGGTTTGCGACTTTGATCGATGTTTCGGAGAAAATCGCCATTCCGCGCCCTTATAAAACGTACTCCCCTCAAGAAAGTCAGCTCCACGTCCTAGCTGATGTTAGGGAGTTTGTTTACGCTTGTGTAGCGCTTGATCTACGAAGATAAGTCTGTTCATACGGCCTTCATAGGTGGAAAGGCACGACTGGCGCCATTAAAACCATTTGGACAAGTGCTATGTAAAGCTCTTCAAAAGTTAAGTTACAATTGCATAACACTCTTTGTAAACGATGTTTGGTCGACTTTTGTTAGAGGTAATGAAACCTCATTTGAGAATACCTGCGTGTATGTGGAGTCGGGTAAAAAAAAGGAAATACTTTGACTCCTATCATTTTCAAAATGTGGAACCAATATAAAATGTATAAGATTTTTGAATAAAATATTTAATAATTACTTCTCGGGCGTGAGTGTTTTCTTTCAGGTTATGGGCTATAAGAAGGCACTAATAAATAAATAAATAACGTAACTAAGCGGTAGAAATTTTGAAATACGAGAAGGTAAGAAGAAGAAGAAGAAGAAAATTCAAAATGGAGTCCTGCAATGTGAAACTTAGAACTAATGGCTCTAATTTTGTGGTCTGGAAATTTCAAATCGAAATATTGTTAAAAGCTAAGCAACTATATTCTAATATTGAAAAAGAAAATGACAATCCGGATGAAAAGTTTCTCGACAAAGATGCAAAAGCACAAGAAATCATTATAAATAGATTAGAGGAGGGAACTATGAACTTGGTCCTATCATGCAAAACGGCATACCAAATGTTTACAAAATTGAAATCTGTTTTTGAGCCTAAAACGAATATAGATACTCATTTACTACAGCAGAAATTTTTCTCTATCAAATATGAAGAAGAAGGTATATGTATGTTTGTCGCAAAGCTCGAGGAAATACGTAACAAACTTGCAGAAAACAAAGAAAATATATCTGAGACTATGATGATAACAAAAATAATAACGTCACTACCTGCGGTCTACAATCATTTTGTCACTGCATGGGAATCAGTACCCCGAGAATATCAAACTTTGAATGAACTCACGTCTAGACTGCTGCTTGAAGAGCACAGATTAAAAGAAAACGTGCCAATGCAAGCGTTAGCAATGCGATCTCATCCTTTGCAATCACGTAAATATAGAGTTTCCGTTACTTGCCAAAAATGCAACCGATCCGGTCATGAAACAAGGTATTGCAAAGCGGGCATAAAATGCCATTATTGTGGAAAGTTTGGCCACTTTGCGAATGAATGTAGATTCAACTTACACAAGTTTGCAAATAGAGGAGGCAACCGAGGTCGTGACAAAGAACACGGATGCACATATAACTGTCAAGCAGCTAACGCATTTGTTGGAACAACGGATAACAACCTAGTTGAGTGGTTTATGGACTCTGGAGCATCAGAACATATGTGTAAAGACAAGGACATGTTCATTGAATTAACTACAGAAAAGAATAAAACTGTTAAAATAGGCGACGGATCAATGCTGTCGATAAAAGGTATTGGGTGTATTAGGTTAGAAGCTTACAATGGTAACCAGTGGATAGAAACCACTATATCAAATGTTTTGTATGTGCCGGATTTAAAGGTAAACTTATTCTCAGTAAGTAGAGCTGTAGATAAAGGGTACAGTACAATTATTGATAGTAAATTGTGTAAAATAATAGATTCTGAAGGGTCTGTTAAGGCTATTGCTGAGCGAAATGGAAATCTGTTTAAAATGATTTTTCGTTTGTATAACCAACCTCCTTCAAGTAATGTTGTTCTTGATTTGATTGACTGGCATGACAGACTAGCACATCAAAATTTGACACAAATCAAAAAATGTACTGTCAGAGCACGGTGTAATTTACAAAAATATTTCAATTGCTGTTTGTGAAAGTTGCTGTGCTGGTAAACAACATAGAGATATCTTTATACGTAGTGAAAATCGTGCAAATTCTCCGTGTGAGTTAGTACATGCCGACCTCTGCGGTCCTATGGAAGTTTCATCTATTGGTGGTTCTAAATATTTTCTTCTGTTCAAAGATGATTACAGTAATTTCAGAAAAGTATATTTCATCAAAAACAAGTACGAAGTTAAAAACTGCATTGACAATTTTATTGCTCTAGTAGAAAAACAGACTGGATACAAATTAAAAATATTAAGGACGGATAACGGAACAGAATTTGTCAACAATGAGGTATGTAAAATGTTGAATAAATATGGAATCGTACATCAAAACTCTATAAGGTACACGCCTCAACAAAACGGTAGGGCTGAACGGGAAATGCGCACAATTGTAGAAGCTGCCAGAACAATGTTGAAAGCAAAGTCAATGACCAAGAGATTTTGGGCAGAAGCTGTGAATACAGCCATTTATGTACTAAATAGAACTGGCCCAAGTCCCGTAAAGAAAAAAACACCGTTTGAACTTTGGACAAACAAATCAGTTGATTTTAATACTTTTCAAGTTTTTGGCAATCGTGTTTCTTTTCACATTCCGAAGGAAATTCGTAAGAAGTGGGACGATAAGAACGCGATTGGAATATTTGTGGGATATGAAGAAAATGTAAAAGGATATCGTGTTTATGTTCCTGAAAAAGACGATGTTATTTTGACCAGGGATATAATTTTGCTGTCAAATACAGATATCGAAGAAACAAAGACGGAACGGCCGAGTTCACGCGTAATTGACTCTACTGATAGTAATAATTGTGAAATTGAGGAAAATGAAAAAGAAGTAGAGGTTGAAAGGATGGAAACAAGAATAAATAATAGTCAACTCGAAACAGTTACCAACGAAGAATCTGTAGAAACAATTGATATCGAGCAAAGTCAACAAAGCGAACAAAGGAGATTGAGAGATCGTAGTAAGATTCGACCACCACAAAGATATGAAGACTCAGAAATGTATAGTGTACTTCATTTTGCCGAAGTATTTGAACCTAAGTCTTATGAAGAAGCAATTAACGGCAATGAAGCTGATAAGTGGATTGATGCAATGGAGAAGGAAATATCATCCCTTGCGGAGAATAACACGTGGACTGTTGTTCCCAAGCCGGCTGATTGCAAGCCAGTTGATACCAAATGGCTTTTTTAAAATAAAGAAAGGCGAAGACGGAAATAAGTTTTTTAAGGCGCGTTTAGTAGCTCGTGGTTTCAAACAAAAAGAATTTGTATCGGCATCCGAAGTTTACTCGCCGGTCGCACAGCTCACAACTTTCAGAATGTTTGTTGCAATAAGTGTGAAATTGGGAATTAAACAGCATCAAATGGACGTCTGTACGGCTTTCCTTAATGGTAAGATAAATGAACTTGTGTATGTGAGTTTGCCTGTGAATTTTAATATAGAAAGTGATAAAGTATGTAAATTAAATCGAGCTCTGTACGGTCTTAAAAAGTCGCCTAAGTATTGGTATGACACATTAGATGACACTTTAAGAAAATATGGTTTTACAGCCAGTAAAAATGATTATTGTTTTTATTATAAAGTGAGTAACAGTATTAAAACTTATTTCCTGGTGTACGTCGATGATTTCCTAATTATGTCGACAGACAATAATGAATTGCTCAATATAAAGAACTATTTACAGAAATGTTTTAAAGTTAAAGATCTAGGTATTGCTAAGTGCTATCTTGGCATAAATGTGTTACAGAACGGTGACCATACAGTTTTAAGCCAAACAGAATATATCGCAGGATTATTACGGAAATTTAACATGCATGAGTGTAAGCCGGTGTCCACACCGATGGACCAAAGTGTAAAACACAGTTTACTGAAATTACATATGTCTGAAAACGAAGCCATCGAAATTAAATGTAGAAAAGCTATCGGTGCAATTATGTATTGTATGTTAGCCACGAGACCAGATTTAGCTAATAGTATGTCAATACTGAGTCGTTACCAATCTTGCGCTTCTGAAGAATTATGGACAGCTATTAAAAGAGTTTTACGTTATTTAAAAGGAACTATGGAGTTAGGGTTAATATTTCATAAAAAATATTCTGATTCTTTTATTGAAGGTTATGTAGATTCAGATTGGGCAGGTGACCTGCTAGACCGTAAGTCTACAACTGGTTACGTATTTAAAGTTTTTGGGTGTACTGTAAGCTGGCTTTCTAAAAAGCAACAGTGTGTAGCTTTATCGTCTACTGAGGCTGAGTACATGGCACTCAGTCAAGCTTGTACTCAAGCTGCGTGGTTATGTAAAATGTTAGAAGATACATTCTTGTATGATAAAATGCCTAGCACAATTTTGTACGAGGATAATCAGGGTGCAATTAAAATAGCTGAGAGTTTAGATTCAAAGCGTCTTAAGCACATAGATATTAGGCACAATTATATCCGAGAACAAGTACATAAAGGAGCTGTCGTTTTGAGGTACATTGATAGCAAGGAACAGTTAGCCGATATCTTTACAAAACCTCTTGACAGAATGCTTTTTGAAAAATTTAGAATAATGCTAGGGCTGTGTTGAGTTCAGTTTTGTTTATAAGTAAGAGGTCCCCCCCCTTACATTTATTAATTAAGTTTTCATTAAGAGGGGGTGTTAGAGGTAATGAAACCTCATTTGAGAATACCTGCGTGTATGTGGAGTCGGGTAAAAAAAAGGAAATACTTTGACTCCTATCATTTTCAAAATGTGGAACCAATATAAAATGTATAAGATTTTTGAATAAAATATTTAATAATTACTTCTCGGGCGTGAGTGTTTTCTTTCAACTTTACACCAGGCTCCCATAGATCTCCGAAATGTGGCGAATAAGCTGGAATAAAACAGAAATTTATATCTTTATTGGCGACCTCAGACTACAGTGAATCATAATTATTTTTAAAAATTTTGAAAGGTCGTAGTAGGCACCAAAAAATGATAGACCATTGTCGGAATATATGGTTTTGGATTTCGAATGAATCTGCGCAATGCTGATAAATAATTATTGCTTGACAAGTCACCAACCAGTTCAATGTGGGTAGCCTCTGTCGCGAAACATATAAAAAGGGCTATGTACACCTTCACCAGCCTACATCCACGACCTTGATGACTAGCAGTTCACTTATTTTCTTGATTTGAAGCTTATGTTATTTCCTTGAGTCCAGGCAGACAGAATCCGGCTTCGGTCTAGGACCATGTACGGGACTTAACACAGGAGATAATAAAAATCGGTTCTCACTAGCGATGAGCGAGTCGAGTAATTTAACTCGGTTAATTCGAGTTACCCCTATAACGAGTCAACTCGAGTTACTTTTTCATGAACTCGAGCTAACTCGGTTGACCCGCTCCGCCCGCCGCCGAATCGAATACTTCATTCGTACAGCGCGTCGGTGACCTTCAGAGCACGCTCGAGTCGCGAGGGACGGGCGAGGTTACTCCCACGAGTTAAGTCAACTCGAATTACATTTTGTGAACTCGAGCTAGCTCTGTTGGTTCGGTGACCTTCGGTCACGCTCGAGGCTCGGTCGGCCAGCCGATCGTGTCCAAATCGTCGGTTCGAGTTCTATTCGCGACTCGCGGTTGCTCTGTCAAACGCCGAGTCACAACTCGAGTTGCAACTCTCGAGTTAGCAGTCAAGTCAACTCGAGTAACTCGAGTTGAAACCAATACAACTTGTTCCATCGCTAGTTATCACTGCTTAAAGTATACCTATTGAGAGAGAAAAACGCATTGAATTGGAGAATAGCAGAATAGCAAAATCAACCATTAAAATAATTCCTCTTAATAAAATGTAGGCGTTATTTATAAAAATGAGTGTTCATGTGTTAACATGGATGATTTTCTTCCAATTTAAATGGGACCACTATGGAGCCCTCTTTCCAACAAAAAAGAATCGTCAAAATCGGCTCACAAATAGAAATGAAAAAATAGCCGGGGTTATCGCTTAATAAACATACAAAAAAAACGTACAGTCGAATTGATAACCTCCTCCTCCAGGTGGGCACGTACTGTTACAAGCGGGGCAGGAAAAGCTTTTTAAAAAAATACTATTTTTAAAACACTTAACTTTGTTCTCAAAAAGAGGTCTGTGCCTCATGCAAATCCAATCCGAACTGCCTGCTCCGCGCATGCCCGGTAGTAGAAAACCGAAAACGCGTGCACGTTTACGGTTTCCAATTGCATTGACGTAAATGCAATGGGAAACTCAGCGATTTTATTTTATATTTTAACCCACGTAATTTCGGATATAACAACCCCTCCGTTAAGATCGATCTTCACATCTCAAAGTGATGAGAGCTTTCAAGATATATAAATAAATAACGCACACACTCAACATAGCCCCGCACTATAGAAACCCTGTGTCGCGGATGCCATGGACACACATAGACAACTACAAATTGCACCCAAACTAGCGAGATAAATAAATGTAGGCCTTACAAATATTCCTCCCGGCCCGGGAATCGAACCTGGGACCTCTGCGTGGCGTAGATCAACGCGAGATGAGTCGTAATTGGATTTCCGTTTGGCAGACAGTATACATACAAGTTATATTCATTAGTTTCAACTAATGGAGACTATAAACTAATAGAGAAATTAACTAAGGCTACTAAGAACTGAAAAAGATTACGACTAAAGATTGGGAAATACTGGAGTATACAATTTTAATACATTTCGTTAGTTGTTATGATATTTAGAAAGTACAATGTTTATTTTAGTAGGGGTTGGCGTTATTTGCGTAGCCTCCTCTACAGACTCAGAATCATTTTCTTCTAAGGATCTCGGTGAATCCCCATGGATCATCATATAAGATATAAGGATTGGAGTTAGTTTTAGAGTTATGACATTGACTGAATATTTGTACGCAACAAGACGAATTAGGCTTAAAAAGAGCCTTGCGACTTTTATACAATATAAATATATTGTATATTAATTTTAATATATATATATTATATATTAAAATGAAGATACTAGTTATGAAACACAGGGACATATAGTGAGTGCCATATGTTTCGAAATGAGAAGAATTTTCTAATTTATTAAGCTCTTCTTCAAAAGAGTTAAGATAGATGCTGGCATGTAATAACGAATCGAAGTTGTTCAAGTTATTTAACTTAGTATACGGTAATCGGTTTAAGGTTTTGTTTAACCTTGACCTGTCACAACAGTCATCTTGTAAGATATTAAAATTGGATATTTTATTTGTTACATTACCGATTAACGTTTCGCTTAGGGCGGTGAACTGTAAGGTTTTGAAAAACGCCTTACAAGTTTTAGGCAATTCTAAAATACCAGTCCCGAATAAAATGACATCTGAACTTACATCTCTGTTATCACAAGTTATATGGCACTTCCCTGATTCCGTCTGGACATAAACCCAGCGATTAAAAGATACCTTATGAAATAAATCGATTGAACCGTGTATCAATTTCGTCACGCATATTTCTGGGAGCTTTTTAACCACTTCACTTAAAAGAGTCGTTTCGCACGTGGGATTGGCGATTACTGAAAACACATTAGAAAGCACGCATACATAACTTTCCTCACTGATAACCTTGCACTTGTTCACGTCATTTTTCGGTGAGTAGAACATGCGATCAGCTGTGATTGCTACGTGTGAGCTAGCCGGCTCGATGAGAACAAAAGTGTCGGGTTTCGATATGTCATAAGGAATGGGTAACGGGATTATATTATATAAGTTATAGATATGTGGAAGTACGAGAGGAATCTTAATGACTATTATTATTATTTTATATAAGTGATAGTAACAAATTAATTTGGAAATATCAATTATCTCTTGTATATTTTTTAAGGTTAATGACATAGGTAGTTCGTAATGGCTAGGAAGGTTATTTCTATTTTTATCTAATTCGTTATACAGTTGATGAGAACTAAGCACGGTCGGATGTAAAACATTGAGTTTTGCGAATAGAATAGCGTCATTGATGTCATCAATATCAAAAGATAGGGTTAAAATAATTGCATGTAAAGAACTTATTAGGGTAGTGATTTGAGACTAAATTTCTAACTTGTCATTTGAGTTGGAAACTGTTTTTAAGGTTTCGTGGATAGTTTCCATATATTTCAAGAGATTTTTTCATTTTCATCTAATTTAGATATGGAATTGTTAAAAGGCGAAATGGTAGATTTGATAACGTGAATATTATCTTTCTGATATGGGCAAGATGTTTTTCGTCCGTCTGTACGTCGTTGATGGCCTTTGAAAATTTAGTTCCGTCCTCGGAATCTAAGGTACCGAAGAAGGTTTTCAATATTGAGCTACCTAAATCAAAGAAACTTCTTTTAAACCGCTTATTAGGTTTTTCATTTTGTAATAAATAAGATACAGACGAGAATTTGTTTATGTTTATAAGATGTTGATTTCTTAGCGCAGATAGTGAATTGGTGCAATCAGTTTGTATTTTAGAAGATGTTATGGAGTTACAGAATACACTCAATTTTTCAAATAAAAATTCGATCTTGTCTAAGTTAGGTTGGACATGACTTATATCTATATATGCGATAACGTTCCAATCATTATTAGTAAACTTAACATCTAAAAGCTTATCAAAGTAAAGACCCGGACTGCTGGTTATTTGCGTTACATATTCGCACGTGCTCGGCGGTAACGTCCATCTGAAATAGATAATATAGTTCTAGTCAGCTATTACATTACAATTATTATGTGTAGTATAACAGTGGTATTGTTTTGCTTGTATTTGTCAGAGGAGATTGCCCATTGACTTACCATAGAATGGATGACAATAAATACAATCCAAAGTCTAATCCAAAAACCGCGAAAAAATGCCCGGAGTTTTTATGGCTTGTCGCGGTCAGTGTTGGCAGCCAATGAAAAGCATGAGTTAACCTATACAAACGCAGTAACATGTATAGAAATATAAAACTAAAGCATTTAATTTAAATTGTAAATTCATTGCAGTATTGCTTAATTTTGTTTGCCACTGACTACTACTACTGCTTTTTATTTTTATTTTTTTCTTAGAGTACAGCATGATTTATAATGATTCATTATTTATAATTCATTACATTATTATATAATATACAATACGACGGAGAAATCAATTTCAATAAAGTTCGTTACATAATCCAGCGATAAAAATAGGAGCTAAAAATGCGCGTCGCTTCTCTATAACGAAAAAAACAGCGTCCATGTAGTACTGCATTTTTTGTCTATACTTGCCTGCTAGTAAATAGGGAACTTCATAGGCGTACTTATGTCAAATATTCGAATGTTTTCAAATATTTTTTATGTAGTCGATAAATTGAATCAATGTGATCATTGTGAAAAAAGAAGTCATAATATAGAAAATTAGCAATTAATGAAAAAATAGGCTTATGTATGGAATGTAATTCTACACTTGGCTAGACTGGATGCAGCAGAGATTTTTTTTGCAAGTTTGAATAGCGCAAGACGACATGTTTCGTGGAGTACTTGACGCGGTGAATTCGATAATGGAAATGAAAAAACATCGATTCGGAAGTAGTGTGCATTGTGCGATGGATGTTTTTTGCTTGTACACGCCAGCACATCAAGCTACACATTCACGTATCTTGTTCCGTTGCACTGGAAGCGATTTTCGAACAAAAATGTGTCGTCTGATGAGCCGTTGTCCGTACCTTGACAGAGGGGACTGTCTATCGATGACGCCTCCAGTCCTATATTATGCTCTAAGCTTATAACAAAAAAATCAAAAGCTCTGAAAGATGAGCGGAAAGCCCATAAAATAACTGACTAAAAAGAAGGCAGTATGGTTTTGACCTTGGCCTGTTAATTTCAGATGAACAAAAATAATTTTCGAGCAATACATTCGTTAAATCGAAACATATTTACTGAAGAAAAAGAGAAACATGATTAGGCAGTATGGTCTCTGATCTTCGCCTGTTCCAAACGGAATGAAGGGGAAAAAAA